>NW_027187283.1:1724518-1743362 GCF_028583685.1 Petaurus breviceps papuanus | reverse complement strand
ATAGATAGATAGATAGATAGATAGATAGATAGATAGATAGATAGATAAGATAATCAGGTTAGATATGATGGGATGATATCTAAAAAATTAAGTGTGGAGAAAATAATACAATGAGAGAAAGGGCAAGGAGAGGTAGAATGAAGTAAATTATCTCATCTAAAAAAGGCAAGAAAAAAAGCTATTACTATGGAAAAGAAGATGGAGGAGATGGTGGAGAGTGCTTGAACCTCACTCTCACTGGAATTGGCTCACAGAAAGAATAACATACACATTTAATAGGTTATGGAAATCTATCCCACAGAAAAGTAGGAGGGGAAGAGGATGAGAAAAATGGGAGGGGTGATAGAAGAGAGTGAATTGAGGGAGGTAGTAGTTAGAAGAAAACACTTTTGAGGAGGGACAGGGTGAAAGGATGGAGAGAATAGGATAAACAGGTGGGAATTTAGCAATCATAATTGTGGAAAAAAATTGTTGCAAATTTCTCTGATGAAGACCTCCTTTCTCAAAGATATAGAAAACTAAGTCAAATTTATAAAAGTAAGAACAATTCCCCAAGTGACAAATGATCAAAAAAAAAGGACAATTTTAGATGAAACCATCAAAGTTATCTACAGTCATTTAAAAAAATGTTCTAAATAGCTCTTGACTAGAGAAATGTAAACTAAGATATCTCTGAGTTACTACCTCCCACCTATTTGATTGGTTAATAGGACAAAGAAGGAAAATGACAAATGTTGGAGGGAATTTGAGAAAATTGAGACATTAATGGGTTGTTGAAGAAATCATGAACTGATTCATCCATTTATGTAGAACAATTTGGAATTATGCCCAAAGAGCTATAAAACTGTGAATATTCTTTGACCCAGAAATACCACTATTAGGCTTGCATCCCAATAGAGATTTTTTTTAAAGAAAAGAACCTATACGTGCAAAAATATTTATAGCAGTTCTTTTCCCATGGCAGTTGGAGAATCGCTGAACAAATTTTGGCACATGATTGTGATGGAATACAGTTGTCCTCTAAGAAAAGAAAAGCAGCATGCTCTTGCATGAACTGATGCAAAGTGAAATGCATGGAACCAGAAGACCATTGTGTAAGATGACCAACTCTGAATGATAGTTATTCTCAGGGATATAATGATCAAAGACAACTGTGAACAACTAATGATGAAGAATGCTATATGTCCCCAGGGGGAAAAAAAAAGTATTGATAGTTCCTGAACACATATTGAACATACTTTTTTTTTTCTTTCTTGGTGGAGGGAGTGGAGAATGGTGTCCATGTTTTCTTTTACAACATGACATGTATTATGGAAATGTTTTCCATGACTACATATGCATAGCCTATATCAAATTGCTTGCCTTCCCAATGAGGGGAGTGTGGAAAGTGAAAGGCAGAGAATTTGGAAGTCAAAATTTTAAAAATGAATGTTAAAAAATGTTTTTCTATGTATCTGGGGAAATATACTAAATCACTTAAGGGGGGAAAAGACATGGCTGCTATAGATGGAATTCTGTATGTGGAAAATACCAAGAACACTAGAACGATGATATGAAGGGAAGTATAATAAGTCTACTAAGGTAGGAGGATCTGGATCTATATTCTGGGGCCAGTTTTTGAAAACCTTTAAATGCCAAAACAAAAGGGGTTTGAGTTTTTTTTCCTACAGGAAATAAAAAGGCATTGGAGTTTATTCAAATCTTTTTTAAATTCTTAAGTAAATTGTTTAATCTGTAGTGTGCCTACATTGATTCATTCTAATACTTCCCCCTTTTTCAATGAGTATTTTCTCCAAGAATTTATTCTTCTTCTACTTAAGAGTTTAATTAATGCTTCCTGTCCTTCTACAGCTAACTTATCATGCACAATTTAAGTCCAAGTCATACTATCTGTAATTTTTCTGAAACCTCTGAAATCTGTTCTATTAAAATCAAATGCAAGCTGCTTTGTAATAAACTACAGGGGTGGGGATGGACTACTTCCACCCAAGGTCCCCAAATTTCTAGTCCAGGAAATATTCCCTTCTTATTTCTGAGAAGCTGCTCTAGAATTGAATTCAATCTGTTTGTTCTTCCAATTATTGACACCTGAAATTATCATGAAAAACAATTCAGTTGTTAGTTCCTTCTCCTTTTGATGAAGCAAAAGCACTAACAGATGTATAGGCAGTTGAAGTCTGCAATTATTTTTATAGTATGCTTCAAAGAAAGATTTGTGATTTTCTTCCAAAGCTATTAATCTATTTCCTCCCTCAAATGACAAAATTGATTGTTTCCCTTTTTTTATGAGCCTAGAGACAGCTATATGGAGTAATGGATAATGTGCTGTCTCTGTAGTCCTGATTCATATCCTATCTGAGACACTAACTAGCTGTATTATCCTAGGCACGTCATTTAACTTCTTACTGCCTCAGTTATTTTATCTGTAAAATGAGAATAATAATAGTACCTATCTTGCAGTATTTTTGTGAGGACGATGTGGGATAGTATTTACCAAGTATTTTGAAAACTTTAAAGTGCTATATAAATGTTAACTTTTAATCCAAAAGTTTTTTTTTTAATTCCCCCATCCTTTTAGTGTGTGGTTTTCTTCAAATACCTTCTTAATATACAATGTTAATCAGCTAATCCCATTTTTTCTTCAATAAGATATACTTGTCTAGAGCTATATTCCAGCCATGAGTCTCATCACTTGATCATGAGACTCAGTCACTTGAGGTAATATTTGTATCTTTCCTTGATGACCTCTACTTTGTGTCTAATGATGACGATGATGATAGTGAGTATATTTATATAACATTTACTTTGTGCTAGGCATTGCGCTAATTGCTTTACAATTAGTATCTTATTTGACCCTCACAAAATCCCTCAGAAGTAGGTGCTATTATTATCTTCATTTTCCATATAAGGAAACTGAGGCAAACAGAGGTTAACTGACTTTCCCAGGGTCACACAGCTATTCGGTATTTAAGGTTGGTTTTGAGCTCAGATCTTCTTGACTCCAAGTTTTGCATTCTGTTCACCAAGCCATTTCACTGACTGAAACTTAGTTCATTTAAATATAAAGGCCATTTGAGGTCATAAGTTTAATTATAAATTCCTTTATTGAACTTTGTGTAATGTGATTTTCTCAATGTATCAATTTCTAGTCTTTCAGTGATGGAATTTTTTTATGTTATTTTTCTGAGTGGATATAGATAGATAACTTTCCCATATCCTCAGTTTTAAACTCTAGATTTGAAACACTAGTTTTGAAAGATATTGGGTAAATATATGTGCTGATTAAAATTTGTTAGATATATTTCATCCTTAGCCAAGAGTCTCTCAAACTCCCCATATTTTAAGTGGAGGCCTGGAAGCTAAGAGACCAAATAGTACAGCAAACAAAATTGTATTTTTATTCATCTTATTAACAAGTTATACATGCCCGTATAGACTCTTCTCTTCTATATGTCCTGATTTCAATTGGCAGCAGTTATGAAAATACAGTACATGTATGGATGCCAGTTTCTTGCAAGTCTTTAAAATCTTTGTCACAGTGGAGATAGTGTAGGCTGAAATAAAAAGAGGGCCTAATTTAAACTCGTCAGAACTACCTTTGTTTTGGGATCAGGTGAACAATGATTCATAAAAGAGGAATAATCAGAATATCCAGAAAATAATTATCTCATGGAAGTTAAGGAAAGAGAATATCCAGGGGAAGACACAGTCAACAGATTAAGGAAAGGAAAATTGGGACTGAGAAAAGGTTACCAGATTTAGGAGTTAGACTCTTACATATAATTAGAGGAAGTTATTTTGGTAGAGAGGTGTGGTAAATGGCAAGGCAATGGGGCAACAAGAGTATGTAATTTCCTAGGAGCTTGGCAGTGAAAAGGAGTAAGCTAGAGGAATAACTTGAGAAGACAACAGGTTCAGATGAAGACTTTTTAAGATTTGAGGTTACCTGGGGAGGTTTGTAGGTTGAATGGATGAGATAGGAACAAAGGGAAACATAGAGGAACTAGCCTTTACAAGGAAAAGGTATAGCTCTTCCTTGGAGGTTGGAGCAAAATAGGAGATGACAAATGGAAATTCAAAATGGCTTTAAGGTGAAGGGAAGGCAACATGAAGTACTTGTAATATGTCTTTAAATTTTATTAGTAATGTGGGATATAAGGTCATTTGCAGAGATCTGATAAATTAATTGTAAACACCTGGAGGAAAATATATAGTGTTTGAAAAATCTTGTGAGGTAAATGGAAGAGAAAGTTATAAATAAATTCCCAGTTGTTATTAGAAAAAAATTAATGAATCTTCTTGCAATGATTCTATGGATTTGTTTTCAGCAGCTCCAGGTTAAAAGCTGAGATACTATAACTTGGAAGGGGGAGGGAAGAAAGGTTCAAATTATTAGGGTATGAATAAGAACAGAATAAGGAAGTGCCAGCTTAAAGAGTGGAAGGAAATATATGGTTGATGAACAAAGAGAAGAAGAAAATGAGACTGAGCTAAGAAATTAGCCAAAAAAGAGTAAACACAGAGGAAATAATAGTTTGGATGTAGATAAAGCATATATGAAAGTGCAGTGAGGCAATGGTTGAATCAGAATTTATGACTGGAAGTTTATTTTTAATCATTTATTTATTTATTTTTACTTTTCAACTTCTTTTCCACAAGATTTTGAGTTACAAATTTTCTCCCCATCTTTCCCCTGCCCAACACTGAAGATAGTGAGCTACTGAATACCCCTTCCCCCAATCTGTGCTCTCTTTGTATCTTCCACTACACCCCACTAACTTTCTAGTAGGACAAGAGGGATTTCTATACCCCAGTGCCTATGTATCTTATTTGCCAGTTGCATGTAAAAAACATTTTTTTTAAATATTTGTTTTTAGAACTCTGGTTTCCAGATTCTTTCTCTTCTTCCCTCCTCACCCACCCCCACTCAGAAGACAAGAAATTCAATACAGATTGTACATGTGTAGATATGCAAAACATTGCCGTAGTAGTTATATTGTGAAAAACAAACTATATTTCTCTCCATCCCATCCTGCCCCCCACTTATTCTATATTCTCCTTTGACCCTGTCCCTTTTTAAAAGTGTTTGCTTCTAACTACCCTCTGTCCCAATTTGTCCTCCCTTCTATCATACCCCCTCTTATCCCCTTCCCCCTTACTTTCCTATAGGGTAAAATACCCAATTGAGTGTATGTTATTCCCTTCTTAAGCCAAATTCAATGAGAGTAAGGTTGACCCATTCCCTTTCACCTTCCTCCTCTTCTCCTCCATTGTAACAGTTTCACCTTGTTTCTTTTATGAGATAATTTACCCTATTCTATCGTCTCCCTTTTACCTTCTCCCGTTATATTGCTCTCTCAACTCTTAATTTTACTTTTTAGAAATCTTCCCTTCCTATTCAACTGATCCTGTGCCTTCTGTTTAGGTATACATGTACACACATATACACACACTCACATATGTTTTATACATACATACACCCTCCTATACATACATATATATGCATATATACATACATATATATGCATATATACATACATATATATGCATATATACATATATATTAACTTCAACTATCCTTACACTGAGAAAAGCCTCATGGGTTACAATGTTTGTTTTTCCATGTAGGAATTTACATAGTCCAACTTTAATAAGTTCTTTATGATGGCTTTTTTCCTGTTTACCTTCTCATGCTTCTCTTGCTTATTGTATTTGAAAGTCAAATTTTCTTTTCAGCTCTGGTTTTTTCATCAATAATACTTGAAAGTCCTTTATTCCATTGAATGACGATATTTTCCCCTGAATCATTAGCCTCAGTTTTGCTGGGTAGGTGATGCTTGGTTTTAATCCCAGCTCGTTTGACCTTCAGAATCTCATATTCCAAAACCTTTGATCCCTTAATGTAGAAGCTGATAGATCTTCTGTTATCCTGATTGTGCTTCCACAATACTCAAATTTTTTTTCTTCCTGGCTGCTTGTAATATTTTATCCCTTACCTGAGAGATCAGGAATTTGGCTATGATAATCCTAGGAGCTTTTGGGGGCAAATTTTTTTTCAAGAGATGGTTGGTGAATTCTTTCAATTTCTGTTTTGCCCCTTGGTCCTAAATTATCAGAATTATTTTCCTAAAGAATTACTTGATGTAAAATTTTAAGGCTTTTTTTTTGATCATGCCTTTCAGGTAGTCCAATAATTCTTAAATAATCTCTCCTGGATCTATTTTCCAGGTCAGTGGTTTTTCCAATGAGATATTTTACATTGCTTTCAATGTTTTTCATTTGTTTGGATATGCTTTATAGTATCTTGATTCCTCATAAACTCATTAGTTTCCAGTCACCTCAATCTAAGGAATTATTCTCTTCAGTGAATTTTTGAATTTCATTTTCCATATGGACAATTCAACTTTTTAACGCGTTCTTCTCATTGGCTTTTTGGGCCCCTTTTGCTATTTGAGTTAGTCTATTTTTAAGGTATTATTTTCTTTAGTATTTTGGGGGTCTTATTTAGCAGGCTGTTGACTCACTTTTCATGATTTTCTTGAATCATTCCCATTTCTCTTCCCAATTTTTCCTCCACTTCTCTCACTTGATTTTCAAAATCCTTGAGCTCTTCCATGACCAGTAAATAGTTCATATTTTTCTTGGAAGCTTTCAATGCACTAATTTTGACTTTGTTGTCTTCTTCTGGTCCCATGTTTTAATCCTTTTTATACCCCCAAAAAAGGATTCTGTGGACTGATTGTGCTTCTTCTGCTTGCTAATCTTCTCAGATAATTACTTGACTTTTGAGCTCTTTGCCATAGAACCCTGCTTCCAGAGTAGAGAGAGGTGTGTCCCAAAATGCTGGGGCTTTCACAGCTGCTGCCATAGTTGTTGTCAGAGTTATGACAACATACCCTCTCTAAAGTCATCACAAACTATAGTACACTGGCCACACACCCTAGGAACACCACCAAAATCTGTCACCTAGATCCAAGCAGGTCAAAGCAAGAGCTATTACCCTCAGAATGGTTGATTACATTACATTCTGCAGGCCAGAAGCTCCAGAGACAGTAACATAGCAACAGCTGTAGCCACCCCAATTCTGCTACCTCTCACCCTGGAGGTAGGTGCTGGACCACACTCTTCAGTCACCTGGTTCCAACAGAGTTCCTTACTGACATTTTACTTTCTCTTTGGAGTTTAGGGGTTGAGAAGTCTAGAAACCAACACAGCTGCTGGTGATTCACTCTCCTGCTCTGGTTGGTTTGTGCTGCTGCTTGGGGCCACCCTGGGTCTGGGCCCCAGAGGGTCATGCAGGCCATTACACTTCTCCCAGTCTGGTGTGATGGACCCTTTCTGTAAGCCTTCCAGGCTGCCTTTAGTGGGAGATTTGTTTCTCTCTGTCACTTTGTGGATTCTGTATCTTTAACATTTGTTTAGATTCATTGTTTACAGGTATTGGAGGTGGTTGGTGTGGTAACTTAATGAAGTTTCTGCTATTACTCTTCCATCTTGACTCCAGCCCCTATGACTGGAAGTTTTAAATGTTCAAATTTTAAGTGGTCTGTGATGGTAAATGTCATGGAAGAGCCATTTCACAAGGAACTAATTGAGATGAAGATATAGGTCAGTGATTTCAACCAAAAAGAAATACTGAGACTTCACACTTACAGAGCTCTGCAAGTCTCATATTGATTTAGTTTTAATTTTTGATGTTTTCTATATTTTGTTGGAATTTTATTTATTTTTGGTAAATATTTTCCAGTTGCACTTTTATCTTGTTCAGGCCACCCTCAGGAATGTTATGGGCCTCATGCAACCTATTGTCTGTGTGTTTAACTCTTGTGATGTAGATCGTAGAAATTAACAAGATTTATTAACTAAAATACCTGAGTGATTGACTATCCTGATCAAGTTCAGCTCACAATGCTTGATTCTTGAACATTTGCCAAATATTGTCAATTGTCTTTCCACACAACTCTCATATTTGTCATAGTCACATTCACATGATCAATACCCTTCTTCACACCTTGTCACATCTTTCTTGAATAATTGCAATAGCCTCCTAATTAGTGGATCTGCTTCCTGCATCTCAACTCCAATATATCCTCAACAAAACTTTCAAATGACATTCCTAGTACCAAGGTCTGGGCATGCCATTAAGTAAAAATGGAATTGGGAACATCAGGTAAATATAAAAGATTTTTGCTTCAAGGAAACTTCTTAACATTCCTAGCTACTTAAGTGAAATGATTTCTTCCATCAATTAATTGCTTTATTATTGAGTGTCTAATTTAGATTTATGTGCAAATAAATCTATCCAGGGATGTTTAATAAAATCACAGATATTGCATATGGGCCTCATGCAACCTATTGGCTATGTGAATGATATTTTACTTTCCCTATCCTTATTTCATGGGTCTATTTCTCAGTAGCCCATTATCTTGTAGTGATATGTTATTTGACTCTTGCTACTTTTGACAAAGTCAGATTTCCATTACATTTTTATTCCAAACAGAAAAAAAAGACTTTCAATATGACTACCAAAGAGTCAAAAGCTTCTCAGATAGAAAGAATTTAAAGACTAAAGGCATATGTCCATCATTTAGGTTACAAGGCATACAGAATATAACTATAAGTCCTTTACTTTGATGCCTTCCACTGCTTTCATGGGGTCTCTGAATGTATTTTCAGCTTTGGATCTCAGCAGGATGATGAAACCTATTACTATAGTATGAAACCTGGGTTTAAACAAAAGAAAGATAAATTTTCAATATTTTAAGCCAAAGACACAAGGATGAACAACTCGTCATAAGTTCATTGTTCAATGAAATGCTAATTTATTACATTTGTGAGTTAAGGAGAAAATATAATATTGCAATCAAATAAAAAAAACCATACCATTATTTCATTAAAATATATCCAATAGTCACTTCATTAAATCTACATCAATGATTATTTTAAGTATATAAAACTACAGTAGAATCAAAGTTTTGTTAATTTTACACAGCTGAAGTCATCAAGTTTTATCCAAAAATCTAACAAGAAACATTCAAAACTATTTTAGAAGAAAACCAGCACAAAGATCTATTTTTAACCTATTTTTAGAGAAAGTATGTTTTGTGATTTTTATCTTGCTATTCATTTGTATTGAAGCATTACTCCAGAATTGATACTGGAAGTTCATGGTTTTTTTTTTCCCTATAATGGCACACCCTTACATATATAATTTTGGGTTCACCCTGGAGCATTTGAATACTGATCTATTTATTGATGAAAAGAATGATGACTTAACTTGGACCAGTGTGCAAGGTGGAGTTAGTAATAGAGAATTATTCTTCTGGTTGAGCAGACTTTGGAAGGCAATGATAGAGGGGAAAGATTATTTCCCATGTGTATCAGCAATGCCATATTCACAATGCCTATGGAAATTACAGGTATGCTGATATAATTATACATCACAAAATACATCAGGCTTGCCATATGTGGGAATAAGCTAGAAAATTTATTAAAATACCAAAAGACTGAGTCCCAAAAACAGAAAGTGGAAGCCATCAGAGTAGTTATGAAATTGGCACAGGTAGATAAAGTAAAAGCACCCACATTCTCAAGCCTTTAAAACAGAACAGGCTACCTCAGGCAAAGATCCTCCTCTCCCCACTCACAGCAACCACCCAGCGTCCAGGAAGTGTGCTCCCAGCAGCTCCGGCCCCTGGCAGTCCTCAGCAGGAGTCCTTAGCAAAAATTCTGGCTGACTCAAAAAGGGCTTCGTGCTGCTGCTGCCATTGCCTCTGCTGCTGCTGCCGCTGTCACCACTACTGCTAGCCACCACAGGAACTCTAGTTTGGCTTCCACTTCCTCTTGCTCCGCCCCTTCCTGCTATGTCAGCAAGTCCAATGGGGCATGGAAGATCTTTTAAATCCCATAACCCTTACACCATGTTATTGATTTACAGCTTACTTCCTGTTAGACTTCAGGGAAATTAATTCAGAAAAAAATAAAACACTGAATTTAAATACACCTTTGTTTGATTCCTAGTCGTTTTACTTAGTAGTATGTAAGAATATAACCACAGATTTAAATAATTTCTTCTCTCACTATACAGTCACTATTTTTCAAAATTATAGGATTCTTTGAACTCGTTATCTGTCCCCATCATACCACCTTGGATCAGCATTCCTTCTTAATTTAATGCTTATATTCATTGGCACCACAAACATTTAACCAATCTGCCATGCCCAGAAACTTGTATTTCTTTCCTTTTGTTTTCAGAACAAATTAATCATGTTTCTACTTTCAGGCTACCTGCTACACCAATCACATATTTCTAAAACAATTGTGATCTAGTAAAAGCTTTATTACTTGATATCATAATTTCTTCAAATAGCCATCAAATGATTTCCTATCTACCTAGCTTCTCCTGTCTTGAAAAGAAATGTTGTTGTTAGATGGCAGAGTAGAAGCAGGACCTCTCCACTACTCTGGCTTCCAACTTCCCCAATCCATGTAAATAGGGGACTCTAAACAAACTTTGGAGCTGGAGAAACCACAAAATGACACAGAGAAGCTAACCTCCCACTGAGGACAGCCTGGCAGGCCAGCAGGAATGGGCCAGCTCTGCTCTCTGGGAGCCAAGTCCAACCCCACCCGAGGCTTTACCCGCAGGGCGGAACTGACTAGCCACCAGCAGGAGGGACTCCAGATCATCAGCAGCTGTGGCCATTTACAGATTTATCAACACATAGATGTAAAGAGCAAAGTGAGAGGTCAGTGAAGTCTGGACTTTGGGACCCAGTAAGTGGGAGTACATGGCTTTTGCCCCTGGGGAAAGAAGCTGCTGAGAGGCCAGCACAGCCAGCCAGCCCCACGTGGCAGCTTCAGCTCCTGAACTGCAGAGTATAAGGGGAGCAAGCACCAGTCTGAGGGGCAATCATTCTTGCTTTAACCTTCTTGGACCTGGATTGCAGTCTAGGGTACAGGTCCTGGGGTGTGTGTCCAGTTTGCCAGAGCATGTGGAGACCTCAGAGAGGGCACCCATCTAATAACTCTGGCAGCTGAGAAAATCCCCGGGTTCGGTACACAAGCTCCCCTATCTGGTGGCAGAGTCCCACTGTGGCAAAAAGCCCAGGGGTCAAGTGACTGAGGGGTGACATGACCAGTCAAAGGAAACAAGGCAGACAGAAGATTCCAACATTAGACTCCTATTTTGGGAAGAAAAAGGAGCAAAGCATGGAACAGAAGGAAGACAGTGAAGTCAGAACTCCTGTGCCAAAAGCTTCAAAGGAAAATATGAGCTAGTTACAGGACATAGAGGACCTTAAGAAGCAGATAAGAGAAGTGGAGGAAAAATTGGGAAGAGAAATGAGAACAATGCAAGAAAATTATGAAATGAGAGTCAACAGCCTGACTGAGGAAAGTCACACCTTAAAAAACAGACTGACTCAAATGACAAAAGAAGCTCAAAAAGGCAATGAGGAGAAGAATGCCTTAAAAAGACAAATTTGCCTGATGAAAAAAGAATCTCAAAAGCTCAAGGAGGAGAATCATTGCTTCATCATTAGATTGGAGCAAATGGAAGCTAATGACTTTTTGAGAAATCAAGATGGTGTTAAAGAGATCCAAACAAACAAAAGAATAGAATGCAATGTGAAATATCTCATGGGAAAAACCACTGACCTGAAAAATAGATCCAGGAGAGGTAATTTAAAAATTATTGGACTACCTGAAAGCCATGATCAAACAAAGAACTTAGAAATCATCCTCCAGGAAGTTCTCAAAGAAAACTGCCCTGGAGTTTTTGTACCAGAGAACAAAATAGAGGTTGAAAGAATCCACTGAACACTTCATAAAAATGATCCCCAAAAGAAAACTCCTAGGAATATTATAGCCAGGTTCCAGAATTCTCAGATTAAGGAGAGAATATAACAAGCAGCCAGGAAGAAACAATTTGAATATTATGGAAACACAATAAGGATAACCCAGGATCTGGAAGCTTCTACACAGAGGGATCGAAGGGCTTGGACTATGATATTCTGGAGGTCAAAGGAGTTGGGATTATAAGCAAGAGTCACCTACCCAGCAAAACTGAGTATCGTGTTTCAGGGGATAATATGGTCATTAATCTGAATAAAGGACTTTCAAGCATTCTTGCTCAGAAAAACAGAGTTGAATAGAAAATTTGACATTCAGATACAAGAAGCAAGTGAATCATGAGAAGGTAAACAGGGAAAAGAAATCATAAGGAACTTATCAAAGTTGAACTATTAACATTGCTACATGGAAAAACAAAAATTGTAACTGATGAAACTTTTCTCAGTAGTTGAAGGGAAGAGAAATATATATATGAGGGTATATGGGCATATGAATGCATATGTGAATGTGTGTATATATGTTTACAGGTATAAATAGATAAAGGGCACAAGACCAATTTAACAGGAAGGGATGATACTTAAAAGGTGAAATTAAGAGGTAAGAGAGGAATATAATGAGAGGAGGTGGGGAGAGACAGAATGGGGTAAACTATCTCCTAGGGGAAGAACAGGAAAGCAAAAGGGAATGGGTCAACTTTATTCCCATTGAATTTGGCTTGAGGAGGAAATGAAATACACATTAAATGAGTATCTCACCCTCCAGGAGAGTGGCAGGGAAAGGGATGAGAGGGGGGATCATTGAAGGGAGGGCAGGCTGGGAGGTAGGGAAGTTGGGAGCACCCACTTTTGAAAAGGGATGAGATAAAAGTAGAGAATAGAACAAGTGAGAGGTAGGATGAGAATGGGGGGAAATATAGTCAGTCTTTTACAATATATCTACTATGTTATTGTTTTGCATTAGCTACACATGTACAACCTATACTGAACTGCTTATCTTCCCAGTAAGGGTTTGACACAAGGGAGGAAGGGAATAAATCTGGAATTGAAAGTTTTAAAATCAAATACATATATATATATATATATATTATTAATACTATTTTACATGTAATTGGGAAATAAGATATACAGGCACTGGGGCATAGAGATCCACTGGAAAAGTCAAAAGGGATATGGGAGAAAATATGGGAGACAGCAGATTGGAGTGGGGGATATCGTGTGGGACTGCTATTTTAGGGCAGTGGGTAGGGGAAAAACGGGGAGAAAATTTGTAACTCAAAATCTGGCGGAAATGAATGATGCAAATCAGAAGTTAATAAATAATTTGGGGAAAAAAAAGAAAAGAAATATGTTCCTATATTGAAATACTTCTTTCTAAAATATAATGTTCATCACTTCAATTACCTCTTTAAAATATGCAGTGGCTCCTCATTTTACTTAGAATAAATTTCAGGTGATTTTTTCAAGGCAATAAAATAAATTGTCCCCATTATACCAGAAATCTTTTTGCAAAATGTACCATTTCATAACTTTTCTATCAATATATCAAGTTCCTTTCCTCTTCTTTTTCCATGCCTATTTGTAATGTGGATTACTAAGAGACCTCATATTAATGTGATTCAATTTGCTGCCTACAAGCCACAGGTCCAGTTAGTCTATAAATAAGCACTTGTAAAAATTTTTGTCAAATAGTAACTAAAGGAAGAATTGCACATGGGAAATGTTGCTTAATGTCAAATTTTTTGGGAAGTCCCTAACATTTTAAATGGACTTGGAAGTAAATAGCTATCACATATAATATTCAAACCTACAAGCAAGCAAATAATGCCAAAGCATCATTCTTTGGTCATCAATAAAGGCCAAAAGTAAAATCTCTATTTCCTTAGATAATTACATAATCAAGAAAGAAATTTAGCTTCTAATACATCTAATAGACCTAAGGAAAATAAGCTTCCCCAATGATATTATTTTATTACAAAAAATTACCATATGGTTATTTTTATAGACATTGAAACAAAATGAATTTAACACAAACATATTGTTGTGAATATAAAGATTCTTACCAGGAAGCTTGACATTTAAGCAACTACAATTTATCAAGTCAATAGATAACAGTGTCAACAATGCATTCTGTTTCCACTCAAATATCTTTTTCCCCAGTCTACCGTCACCCTTAACTGCCTTCCTATATTTAATTTAAAAAAATCATATCATAGTGAAAATAGATATCTGCCCCCACTAAACTGTCTTGGAATGTCATTAAAATTCTGTTTTTCAACATGATCATTTTTATTCTGTGACACTGAATATCCAAGATAATAATTCTCTCTGTCAGAAAACAAATAAGTTCCCCTCTTAAATTGGCAATCACGAGAATCATTATGACCTATTATACAGTGTAGTTTATGCCTCATGCAAGACTTGATTGGCATTAGGTAAAATAAAGATCTTTCAAAGATTCAAAAAGAAACTTGTGTAAGAGATGACTTTATTCTTACAGAGAGTGAGTGGGAAGTGAAGATTGGGTCAACTATCACAGAGTGGCAGTCACCTGGGTCTAAAATATCTCACAGACAGGCATCTCTGTGTGTGCTGCTCTGTTATCCTAAAAAAAGGGATGATAGTACTTTGAAAATCCACAGCTGGTAAAATAGAATGACATATTTTTGGGGACCATTAATCCGATATTCTTTTCATAGCCACCATTCTCCAACAGTGAAAAATGGTCGGAAAACATCTTTAACAGGCAATGAATGTAATGACCCGTGAGCATTTTAGTTATATGGATGCTAGCATTATTGAAAAGTTAAAAAGCTTAGAGAAATAAGTACCTTACCAAAGCCGTTCATTTTCAAAGCTAAATTAACTGATAAATTGCTGAGACACCTAGGATAAATTAATGGCAGAATGTTAGCTAGGAATACTCTAGAGTTTAGGCAGGGTGAAAAATGAGGAATGATAAAACAGGTTTCTTCTTACCTACTTTGACTTTCACACTGTACTCTGTAGCTTCAGCCAAGAAATATAACAAAAGCAAAAGAAACTTTTTTTTCCATGTCCTTTTACAAAAGGACTATGTGCCTAGTCACATAAGTCACATTCTGAAGGAATACAATCTTGTGATGGAATTCTAGTTTACCTCTCTATTTCCATATGACAGAGTTCCCTTTAAACTATTAGCCAATGATCCTATTATAATTTACGTTACCTTCTTGATCGTTCTTCATTTCAGGGCAGCTAAGTGACAAAGTGGATAGAACACTGAGCCTGGATACACTTGATAGTACTGTGACCCTGAATAAATCACTTAAACTCAGTTTTTTCAACTATTAAATGAGGAATCATAATAGTACCTACTTCACAGGACTTGTGTGTGGATGAAATAAGATATTTTAAACTTTTAGCATAGTGTCTGGCATAAAGATGTTGTCTGTTGTTCAGTCATTTCAGTTGTGTTTGGCTCCTTGTGACTCCATTTGGGGTTTTCTTGGCAAAGATACTGGAATATTTTTCCATTTCCTTCTCGAGCTCATTTTATAGATGAGGAAATTGAGAAAAGCAGAGTTAAGTGATTTGCCCAAGGTCCCACAGAAAGTAAGAGTTTTGAGTCCACATTTAATCTGGAAGATGAGTCTCTAGTAAGTATCTTCTGATACAGTATCTTCTGATACTCTATCCATTGTACCACATTGCTACCCCAGCACATAGTGGCATTATATAAATACTTATTAACTTTCCTCCATCCACCTTACCTTCTCATTGCTTGCCTAATTCAACTTTAATTTATTTAACTATCAAATTTGAGGAGGTACAAATTGTTAATACTTTCATCTGTTTTCCATTCAAAGCAATCCAAAAATATTTATTAAACACCTGAAATGTGCTAGATCTGAAACCAATGTATTCTTCTACATTGAAGATCAACTTCAACTTTATATAAAATGCAAGTGAAGGAAATGTAATGAGTTTCACAGAGTTACAGTGTACCCTCCTAGATTCCAAACTGAAAAGAAAGGCCCTATGAACTCATTGGCCTACTTTTGATTCTAAAAAATAAGACCAGTGTGTTGTCTATGCCAGGGCAAACACCGAGAGGTGCAAAGCTGCTTTGTAGATGGAACAGATGGAAAAATATTAGTACTTAAGTTCATTTCTTCCCTCTAATCCAAGAGCATGCCAACTGTAACACAGATAATGGAATTCAGTTCAATTGATTGTCCTACCCAAGAGATCATACTATATATCTCTTTGATATTGAATATAGGGTCCTGATTCAAAACCTTAATTTCTTTCTAACTTCGTGATTTAATGAGGCCATGATGTGAACAAGTAATTTCATTGCATTTTACTTGTTTGAATAATGTACATGCTGAGCCTGGCATTATAAAGAATTGACAAATGTGACAGCAATGACTCTCTTAATCAGAGAATGACATTTTCAGTGGCTATGATGCTCTGTAATGCCAGTCATCACCAAGTCAAGAGAACAGCTGCTGTGTGACATTTTTAGGCAATTTTACAATTGACCTGTGTGAGGGGTCTAACAATAGATACTTCTTAATGTGAAATGGGAATATAGAAAATAGACTATAGGGGAGAGACAATTTTACATATGTCTTTTGCAAATGCGTGATTTGTGTAAAAAAAGAATAACTGCTGAACCCAGATTCGTCCTGGAAAACCAATGGATGCATTATTGTATAACAGTCATGCTACAGAGACCATAATATGTATACTTAGACTAAATATGGCAATGTAAACAGCACATTACTAAAATGCTATGTTGATGTCTCATTAAGACATGGAGTTGAGAATGCGGCCTGAATATCTATGTCAGTGAAATGAAAGCTCATATGGTTATTACTATTTTGGAAGGGTCTCATACATGACTTTTTATAGCATAAGGACCATCCTATCTAAGTTCATAAAGTCTAATAATTAAAGTTTTGACTTCTACATAATTATTTTTTCTTTTTCTTCAACAACTGATGATGACTTATCTATGAAAATTCATAGTAGTTGTAATCTATGAGGAAGAACATACAGAAATTCAATTACAGTTCTATGAATTATTACAGTACTTTAAACAGAGTTAATTGCATGAATTAAGATTTCCAGACATCATTTACATAAGCCATTCATTGATTTGTAACTACCTCTTATGGATATTTTCTAGGATAATTAATAACACGCTTAGTTTGAAAAGTAAATATTCCTAGAAAAGACAAAAAAAAAAACTTCTTTCAAAAGAATAAATCCTGATATGTCTCAATCGCTTTCCAAATTTTACATTTACTTTCAGGTTATGGATAAAAGAAGTGATTGAAATTTAGTGTGGTGAACAATATAATGTGTTATTTTATATGAAATTAGTTACATATCACCTGTAATCACACAGGGGTTTACTCCATGATACTGAAACTTAAAAAAAAAAATTATTCTGGGTTGCAGAAAGAGTGACAGATGTGACCTGAATAGACTGACCTTCTAATCTTCTTTCTTTCAGGAGGCAAGAAAAAAGTGCTAGTAGATCTATTAACTGACCAATTTTTCTAATTTCTGCCTCAATGCCTTTGGGAATTACAATTAGTTGATGAGGTTAATGAAGGAGTAAAGAGAAACTTGGAATTAGCTTTCACAGATACTTCAAATGACCTTGCAGATAGTTTATACTATCTTATTTCCAAAAAATAATTATTTAGAGTCCTGACATTTGAATCCAGGTCCGAGGACTCCAGCCAATGCTTTCTTTCTCCAATGCAGCAGATTGCATTGTTCAATTACACTTAATCAAGGATATATCAGTATGTATTTTCTGATTTTAAAGGGAGATAATATTTTTTTCACAGTCATAGAATTTGGAGGTAGAACTGACATCACATCCCTCATCTTGGCATAGGTTGAACATAATACCTCCTCCCTGTTCACTAAAGTGTAACAACCATGGTTACCAATTCAAAAAACAAGCCTTCCCCACCCCTTCCCAAATAAAGTGTCATGAAAAAAGTATAACAGTATTGATAGTCATATATACACACACATACACTCACAAATACATATGTATGTGTGTACATATGTATGTGCATATATTTATGTTCATACTACTTAACATTTAATCCACAAGCAAAAATGCCACAACCTTTATTTCTCTATATAAGTTTGTATAATGTATAATCCTTTCCATAAAAAAAAATATGCTTATCTTTACTTGATCACACAACAGTAGTATTTTATTTTTAAAATAAATCTTATTGACATTTTTCATTTTTACATTAGATAGAATTCTATCTGTTTTAACCCCCCACCCCAAATCAGCAAAACAGATCACTGATTGAAAAAAAAAATTTGATTGTAGGTAATGTTCCATAGTCATGGTTCCTTCCAACCTTTTTATCTGAAAAACAAAACAGAAAAACAGTTCAAGAGTTCCTATTATATCTCTTCTAAGTGAGTAAGCTAATTCTTCCTGATTTCACAGCATTCAGTTTTTCATAGCATTCAGTTTATATCACTTAGTGGCTATTATTCTTTCCACTTTCAATACTTCAATTATTTTTATCAACAATATCTTGTTACCTCACTATTTATCTTGTCCAACATATACTTGAGAAAGATTTCCCCTTATACTATCTAAATCATCATTCAGCCTGTCTTTAAAAATTTCCAATGAAGTGGAAGCCTGTAATTCCAGAAACAATCTATTGAACATGGTATAGATCTCATCATGAGAAAGATTTTTTTAAAATTTCTTTTTTAGTTCCCTTGACTGATTCTCCTGTTCAAGAATTTAAGGATTTTCACCATCCTACTTGCAGGATCTGGAGCAATCATATGCCCTCCATGGGCAAGGAGCTTATAGTATCACACACTGAATAAGAGATAAATGAGAGAGAGACAGACAGACAGACAGAGAGAGAGAGAGAAAGAGAGAGAGAGAGAGAGAGAGAGAGAGAGAGACAGACAGAGAGAGAGAGAGAGAGAGAGAGAGAGAGAGA
>NW_027187283.1:1661689-1724118 GCF_028583685.1 Petaurus breviceps papuanus | reverse complement strand
AAGAGAGAGAGACAGAGAGAGAGAGAGAGACAGAGACAGAGACAGAGACAGAGAGACAGAGAGAGAGAAGAAGAGAGGAGAGGATAGGATAGGAGAGGAGAGGAAAGAAAGAGAGACAGAGAGGTAGAGAGAATTCTTTAAAAGGAAATATCTCCACATTCTCACTAACCAGAAACCTCCGGGACCATTAAACACACACACACACACACACACACACACACACACACACACACACACTTGTTATGTTTGTTCTGAAGCTTGTTTAACTCTCTACCTTCCCTGACAAGGACATGACAATTCATTTTACATTAAGCCTCTGACAGAAGGGTGCATGGTTATTTATGGTGGGAGTGAATTCATAGGAATCCATAGGAAATACTTTTTTTCTTCTTGGTTTTCTTCCCAAAATGGATGTTGGGCAAGAAATCTCTCAAGGGATATGGTCTCTATGTGTCTATCTGACCTCACAAGCTTTGTCATGTAGATAAAATTGAATGGGAAAACAATATTTTCTAATTAAATAAAATACTATTTTAGCAAGTTGTTGTTAGTCATTTTTCAGCTGTCTGACTATTTCTGACCACATTTGAGGCTTTCTTGGTAGAGATATTGCAATGGTTTCCTATGTCCTTGTCCAACTTACTTTACAAAAAGATCAGAGGAATTAAGACAAACAGGGTTAAGTAACTTGCCCAGTGTCACAAGCTAGTATATATCTGAGGCTAAATTTAAACTCATGTAGATGAGTCTTCCTGATTCCAAACTCTATGTTTTATCTAATACACCAACTTAGCATAAATATATGCAATTTATATTTCAATAAGATGATTTTTAGCCTGGTATATAGTAAACTCTTTTGACCTTCTTAAAAATATACAAGACAGAACCATAAAATTTTGACAATAAACCCATAAGCCATTTAAGAAAATTACTTTCACTCTTATGAGATGATAACTTACATTTACACAGTGTTTTTTGGGTTAAACATTTTTCAAACCAGCTACTACTCATTTTTATCCTAATTGCAACACTGTCAATAAGGAATTGGAAGTTATAATTGTACCAATTTTAAAGACTAGGAATATTAGTTTAAAGAAAATTATCTTGTCCAAGGTAAAACATTATAGAACTCAAACAAATGTGTCTCCCAAATTCTGTCTCACTGAACTACACCATCTTTCCCAGACATTTTGCTCTCTCCGTTTTCGACCAATCATCCCCCAAACTAAATGTTGAGTTATTCTACTCAGAAGACTATATGCCTTTTAGAAAGGAGAAATATTTCAAATCACATAAAATGTTTCCTTTCACTCTCTTAAATAGTGTGACAGAAGGATACATCAAATTGGTATAGTATTGAACATAGAAAGGTTTTAATATGGTATATGAATAAAAAAAGAACAAGACAAGCAACTGTTATAACTCAACAAGTTGCTGTCATTATTTTGAATAAATCCATAGTTTCAAGGCAGAGCTGCTTCCCTATATTCTCTGTCAGATTCTCTACATACTCAAGGAAAACAGATGGATGAAAATAGTCCATCTGTTTCTGAGTCATCAGCTCAAAAGTGACTCCAATCTAAAAGCACTGTCCATGCCTTCTATTTTGCCTTCTGGTTCTAGAACGTCAGAAAAATTTTCCTTGAGAATTTCTTGAAGGATGAGTTCTAGGCTCTTTTTTTGATCATGGCTTTCAGGTAGTCCAATAATTTTAAAATTATCTCTCCTGGATCTATTTTCCTGATCAAAAGATTTTCCAATGAGATATTTCACATTGCCTTCTATTTTTTTTTGTTTGTTTGGATATGTTTTGAGGAATCTTGATTTCTCATAAAGTCATTAGCTTCCATTTGCTCCAATCTAATTTTGAAGGAATACTTCTCTTCACCAAATTTTTCAAATTCTTTTTCCATCTGGGAAATTCTGCTTTTTAAGACATTCTTCTCCTTACTGGCTTTTTGGGCCTCTTTTGCCATTTGCAATGGTCTATTTTTAAGGTGTTATTTTCTTCTGAATTTTTTGGGATCTCCTTTAGCAGGCTGTTGACTCACTTTTCATGATGTTCTTGCATCATTCTCTCTTCCCAATTTTTCCTCCACTTCTCTTATTTGATTTTCAAAATCCTTCTTGAGCCACTCCATGGACTGCACCCAATTCATATTTTTCTTGGACACTTCTGATGCATGAGTTCTGACTTTGTTGTCTTCCTCCCATTCCATGCTTTGACACTTTTTTGCCCCCAAAAAGAATTCTATCATCTGTTTGTGATTCCTCTGCTTGCTCATATTGCCAATCAATTACCTGACTTTTGAGGTCTTTGCCATGGTAGAACTCTGCTTCGAGATTGCAGACAGATTTTTCCAAATCATCTGAAAGTGAGTTCATTCATGGGTGGCTAAGTGGTGCAATGAATAGAGCACTGGCCCTGGAGTGAGGAGGACCTGAGTTCCAATCTGGCCTCAGACACTTAACATAGAAAGTAGCCATGTTTCCTTGGGCAAGTCACTTAACCCCAATTGCCCTCCATAAAGCAAACAAAAAATAAATTAGTACATTTGATGGACAATAGAGAAGGGAACTCAATGGTATATGTACAAAATCTGCAAACTACAAGGAAGAATTTTGAAGAAGTAGGATAAAAAAAATCATCAAAGGAACAAACGATTAAAAAAAAGAAAATGGGCTGGTCACATGACCAGAGTGACAGATATCAAGAGAATAGACAGCTCTCCATTTCTATTGTCACAATGTCAGGAGAAAATTATGTTAAACTTCTAAGAGGACATCATCAGGAGTAGAACAGATTACTAACCAAATTGATGAGACCAGAGATCCAATTCAGTGTATGAGAGTAACAATTCCCAATATATGGAATAACAATGCTCATTGCTGGATTGTCTCTTAATGTGATTAGATTTTAGAAAAATGTATGAATGGTCTGGACTTTAATAAATGAAAGAAAAATTGCTTTGGGCACCTTTTCAATTACCAACTGTTCTATGAAATAAATTAACTGATAAAAACATAATTTGATAAATTTACTACTTACAAGATTTGTTTTTTTTTTTTCACTACTGCCTCTTAAGAAAGACCATAGCTGCCATTTGGAAGGGCTTTTATTTGTCAACCACCATTTGGGAAATCTTTCCTACCAAAATCTATTGTTAAAATCTTAGATTCTTTAAGGTCCCTGTTTAGTGTTCTGGTCAATGTCAATAAATTCAATTAATACCTTCAGACTCTGTGCTAGGTGCTATAGATACAATAACAGAATGAACATATACTTCACTCAAAGAGTTTATATTTGTTTTAGGAAAACAATATTTATACATTTAAATAAATATAAAGTAAATACAAAGTAATTTCTAAAGGGAAACAAAGACCGAATTTAAAGGTCAGATTTTTAAACAACGCAGCAGAGGTGAGATAACATATAATGGTAAGGAAAAGGTGGCTAAGGATATGAGAGGGATGGTAATAATTTGGATTGGCATGAGGAAATAAAGAATTGTAGACAGAATAGGTGACTTTTATCCCAAGCAGTCTATGATTAATAATCATTGAGACCCTCAGTTAAGCCATAGGGGAGAAGACTTCTAAGCTCTTAAAATGAGTAAAAAGTAGTATTAGTGAAGCCAAGATGGCAAAGAGAAGTCAGGAAGTTGCCTGAGTTCTTCTAGTTTCATTCAGAAAAAAAAACATTAAATTAAGCATGTAAATGGATTCTGGAGTGACAGAAACCACAAAAAGATGGAGTGAACAAATTTCCAGCTTAAGATAACTTAGAAGGATTTCCAGAAAGGCTATCTCACTTGAGCAAAAGTGGAGTGTAGCCCAGCCCAGATGGTGTCCAGGTAAGCAATCAAGAGGCACTTTGACTCAGCACAGATTGGCAACTGAGGGACCTCAGTGCTGAGTCAGTAGGCCAGCAGTAAGGCCTCTAGGGCAGAAGACAAATTGCCAGCCAAGAACCTAGACACAAAAGACAAAACCCTAAGCATAGTGGGCAACCTGCAAGCACCTGAGGCCCAAGTGGGTAAAGCCAGTGATCAAACCCCTGGTCTTCAGTATAAGAAGATTAGGATAGTGTCCCCTTTTCCACAGGAGCAGAGATCAAATTTGAAAATCATGGAAAAGTCCAGAAAAATAAGTAAGAAACAAAAGAGAGTCCTAATCATAGAAAGCTATTATGGTGATAGGGAAAATCAAAACACAAACTCAGAAAAGAACAGTACTGTCAAATTGCCAAGTGTAATGTAATTGCCAAGGAAAGGCAACTTCCCAAGGTTCAAAATACCAGCATAGGTGCTCTCCATTTTATTCAGTGACCAACGAAGAACAGAGAAGATCAAAACATGACATCATTCCAAATACAGCATTTACTAAATGTGATTAAATAATCTCCAAGGACTACCCCACCCCAGGACCTTCCAATCATTCAATAAATTACAGAGACTCTGTTCTAAATACTTCTCCACCCCTAGGCTATACCTTCATTTAGTCCACCACAAAGCCCCTCTTCTCAAATGGAGATTAGTTTCCAAACATAAGGTCAAAAGTTCCCCACCCCTGGATCAAAATTGAATCTACCCCAGAGTTACATCAAGTATAAACACAGCACTTAATACCCAAATGGAGGTCTTTTCTTCATCTTGACTGGAGGCAAGTTCTCAGCAATCTAAGTTCCTGGGGAGACAAGGCTTAGAAAGGCCATAAGATACATTGCCAGTCCCTTCATGAATTCATCCTCTGTCTGTAGAACAGTCCTAGAACCCCTGACCACATTAGCAAAACCCTCTCCCACAATTTCTGTAAACATACAACAAGAAAATCCTTCTTCAGGGCTTCTGAACCAACAGAAAGGTTCCCAGACCCCTGCAACAACAGCACTGTCCTTCACCAGTGGACAGTATTCATTCTGTCTGCAGGACAGTCTCCAGAGCCCTGCAACAACAGCACTGTCCCTCACCAGTGGACAGTATTCACTCTCTGTCTGCAGGACAGTCTCAGGGCTTCTTAGTGAACAGCCAGGTTCCAGGACTTCTTCAACAACAGGACTGTCTTTCACCAGTGGACAAATCTGGCAAAAGAACATCAAAACAGACAGACAAAGTACCAGCAAAACAGCCATGTCTCCTCAGTCCTTGGCAGCTCAGGGGGCAGGTCTCAAAAGTCCAGGGCAATTCAAAGCGGCAACCAGCAATTCTCTTAGTCTCTCTCTCTGCCCACAAGGTGCTGCTTCCAAAAAAAAGTTCTCCTGCCTCTCTCTTGTCTCTCCAAATCTATGTCACCAGCTCCTCCCAGTTCAAGACTTTCTTTTCACATCAACAAGTCCATCCCACAGGTGGTATTAACAAGCTCTGGGTTTTAACACAATCAATTTGAAAACCAAGCCCAATACAGGGGAATCTCCACATTCCATCACTATCACACCAAGATGTAAAGCCTCAGAGAAACATGAATTGTCCTGAAGCCCAAAAAGTCCTCTTGGAGGAGCTCAAAAAATTCTTAAAAACCAAATAAGAGAGGTAGAAGAAAAAGCAGGAAAAAGAAATGAGAGTTCCACAGGAAAATTATGGGGAAAAAAAGATTGAACAACTTGGAAAAGGAAGCAATATAAACTTGACTGGAGAAAATTTGCCAAAAAGTAGAATTGGTCTAATGGGAAAAAAATCACTGAAGAAAATCATTCTTTTAAAGTAGATTTGGCCAAATGAAAAATAAGTACAAAAGCTAACTGAAGAAAAAAATCCTTAAAAATTAGACTATGGTTAGTGGAAGCCAATGATTTACAAGACATCAAATATCAGTCCAAGAAAATTGAAAGAATGAAAAAAATGAAGAAAATGTAAAATGTCTCATTAGAAAAAAAAAAAAAAAACAACTTGGAGGCAATACTAAGATTGCAATTGTAAAGGACGGTTTTCACCTGAGCTGCCCTCCAGACCCCTTCAAATACCTCTGGAAAGTCAATACGAGCAAATTCTAGAGTGGTGGAATTCACAAGGAGACAAAGTGTGGTGAATTTTCAGCCCAACACAACCTGGAGGGTCAACAGGATCGATCTGTTGCCCCAAACAGGAAGAGGGGCACTATCTAGTATGAAGGTTTCACCAGCACTGTCCCAACCATAGAGAGGCCAGAGCAGACCCTGGGGGACTGGATCACTGGCAGCAGTGGTGTTTCCCAAACCTCTCAGTACAGGAGAGGGGTCTGTCAGAACTGTGTAAGACAGAGATGCAGTCTTGCATAGGGTCTGTGGTGGCAGCAGCAGCTTCTCCTAGGACTGTCAACCTACAGACTGAATGTTTGAAAGTAACCTATTTAAACTTCCAGGAGCCAAGATGGTGGAGTAAGCAGTAAGTTGCTCTCTCTCTCTCTCACTTACAGACTTTGAAAAACCCCGAGAATATTGCCCCAAGAAATATCCTGGAATAATGGAGACAGCAGAAAAACCAGGTACAGCAGTCTTTTAGTTTGGGAGGCTAGGGGAATTAATGGAAAACGTCCCTATTGTTGTGACTTAAGGAGTCCAATACAGGACAGGAGGCATCCCAGAAGGCCAGCAGCAAGTTGCATCTCAGAAAACTAGTGAGAGATGCTGAGCCCAAGGGTAGTGGAACAGGAAAGCACCAACAACAGACAAATACCAGTCATCACTAGCAGCTTGAGCTCAGTACCTGAGGTCCCAGCACAGAAAACCAGTAATCAGGTCCCTAGACCCCAGCACAAGAAGTCTGGGACTTGTGCCCCAGAAGCAGAGATCAAATTTAAAAGTCATGGAAAAGTCAAACACCACGAGCAAGAAGAATAAAAGAAAAACAATGACAATAGAGAAATATCTTCATGGAAGATCAAAGCACAAATCCAGGAGAGAACAACATTGTCAATATACCGAAAACCAAAACCTCACAAGGGAAAATAAACTGGTCTCAAGCTGAAAAAGCCTTTTTGAAGGAGCTCAAGAAGGATTTTGTTTAATCAATTTATTTATTTTTAGTTTTTAACATTCATTTCCACAAGATTTGAGTTACAGATTTTTGACCCACCTCTCCCCTACCCCCTACCTCCTGGGTCTATTTTCCAGGTGAGTATTATTTCCTGTGAGATATTTCACATTGCCTTCTAATTTTCATTAGTTCGGATCTGTTTTATAGTATCTTGATTACTCATAAAGTCATTATCTTCCATTTGCTCCAATGTAATCGTGAAGGAATTATTCTCTTCACTGAGCTTTTGAAATTCCTTTTCCATCTGGGTAATTAGTATTTTTAAGTCTTTCTTCTTTTCATTGGCTTTTTGGATATCTTTTGTCATTTGATTTGGTCTATTTCTTAAGATGTTATTTTCTTCAGCAAGGTTGTTGCCCCAGTTTTCATGATTTTCTTGCATCATCCTCATTTCTCTTTCCAATTTTCCCCCACTTCTCTTATTTGATTTTCAAAATCCTTCTTTAGCTCCTCCATGGCAGACCATGTGTTAGAGTTTAAAAAGAAGTTCACAAACCAATTAAGAAAGGTGGAAATATTAATTGGATCCTTCTCAGATGATGACACAATAACAGTTACATGTAATAATGGAACATGGAAAGATAGGATAAAAACTAATTAGAACCTACATAATATAATCCTCAAGAATGAGTCGGTCAAGCAAAAGGCATAGAAAAAATCAATAATTTCATAAAGGAAATGAAAATAATGTAACAAGAAGAATCTTATGGGATACAGCCAAAGGAGTTTTTAGGTGAAAATTTATATCTCTAAATGTTTACATGAATAAAGTAGAGAAAGAGGAGATCAATTATTTGTGCATGCAATTAAAATGTTAAAAAAAAAAACAAGAAAAAAGAAATTGAAAATATCCAATTAAATACTAATTTAGAATTTCTGAAAATCAAAGGAGAAATTAATAAATTTAGAAGTAAGTGAACTATTGAAATAATAAAACTAAGACCCGCTTTTATTGGGGAAAAAAATAAAATATATAAACATTTGGTTAGAAGAAAAGCAGATTACCAGTATGAAAAAATTAAAGTGTGAATTCATCACCAATGAATAGGAAATAAAAATAATACTTGAGCTTTTTTGTCTAATTGCATGCAAATAAATCAAACAATATAAGTGAAATGGATGAAAATTTGCTAAAATATTATTAACCCAGTTTAACAGAAAAGGAAATGAAATACATAAATAATCCCATTTTAGAAAAAAATAAAGAAATTAAATGAGCCATCAATAAACTCCCTAAAAAAATCTCCAAGGTCAGATTGATTTATAAGTTTTTTTATAATTTTTTTACAAATTTTACCAAACATTTGAGGAACATTTAATTCCAATACTATATATAAACTACTTAAAAAATAGGCAAAGAAGGGGTCCAAACAAATTCTTTTTGTGACATAAATGTGGTGCTGATATCTAAACAAGAGACAAAACAGAAAAGAAAATTATAAAAATTTCCCCAATTAATATTGATGCAAAAATTAAATAAAATATTAGTAAAGAGATTATAGCAATTTGTAATGAGTATAATATACAAGATCAGGTAGTATTTATACCAGAAATGCAGGGTTGGTTCAATATTTTGAAAATCATTAACATAATTGATCATATCAATAATAAAACTGACTTATGCAAATGATAGGTGGCTCCCCAAACTTTGTAAATATTTCTTATCTTAACCAGAAATTAAGTGGGTTTAGAATTAGAAAGAAGAAACTCATTTGGAAAGGTTTTTCAAACTAGATAAATGAAAGCAAGAAAGAAGCATTTATTGATTACCCACTACATGCCAAGGACTGTACTAAACATTTTACAAGTATCTCCTTCAATCCGCATGACAATCCTGGTAGTTAGGCATTATTATTATCTCTATTTTATAGTTGATGAAACTGAGGCAAATAGGTTGAATGACTTTGCCAGGGACATACAGGCAATGTTTGAGTTCACATCTGAACTCAGATCTTCCTGATTTTAGATCTACTCCTCTATCCACAATATCAACTAGTTGCCTTGAAGTTGTAAGGGAGGGGGTAGAGAAGACCAAATAGTCTAGAAAAAATGTCTCTTACTATTATCTTTCTCAAATGACATTTGTTCTGGTTTAAGGACCTTGCATATCTTTCCATGAAGAATTTTAACCATTAATACATATTGACAGTGCATGGGAGATAGACAATTTACATAGAAAACTTGGAGTACCAAAAGCTAAGTTAAATTTTATAGATGATTTAAAAACCTATGTGATTTTTAAAGCCATTTTCTCCCATTTTCAGTCAAAAGTGGAAGGTATCACTGAGGAATGAGGACATTTAATTTTTTTTTCCTTCTTCCATATGTTGCCATGGAAAAATAATTCATCACAAAGTGACCAACCTACTGGGGCATAGTTGTAATTTTCTTAGCTAAATTGACCTTTAGAAATTTGTATCTGCTTCTGCAGTCATACTCAAAGTCTTTCCAACATGGGAGAATGAAGCAAATCCTTTGAAACACTCCATGCCACAATTATACATCAGAGTGATAGTTTTGGAGAAAGTGAAGACCACCAGATCTAGAATGTAACTGTTGCTAACTTATGGGAAAATATGAATAAAATTTCACAAGATTAACAAGTCTGGATGAGACATGATATGAATCTCTGAAGGGGATAGATAGCTAAATAAATGAGAGAGAGCATAAATTCATTTCACTATTCAGCATTAAAATTATTTTTAAAGTAGGACCAAGGATTAAGAAGAGATCTCACTCACTAGAAAATTATCCTATTACTTACTACTCCTTCCTGGGACAGATTCTCAACCTTGTCAAATACTCTGCATGAGAAATAGAAAGACTCTTCAATGCTAAATAATGCAATAGATCTTCTAAGACTTGATATATTTTGATGAAAGAGTACATTTTTGGGTACTTCTTTTAATTTTTTCTTCAATCTTCATAATATAAAATAGTTTATCAGTATATTGACAGAGATATAACTATATATTTCTACTAGCTATAGATTAGTGTGAAAGATAAACAAAGAGAAATGTTGTCTAGTTCTAAATCAATCATCCTATCATCCCATGATATCTTAGATCCACAGTTACAATGCAAGTTACTAGGTATGAATCTCATAGCCCTCTGAGGTTTGCAATTACAGCTAAAGAATTACTTGGGATTTTAGACTGAACTGAAATCTTACAGAGGCGTGGAAGAGTAGAAGTAGTGGGATGGTAGTAGTAGTAGTAGAAGTTCTTTTTTGTTGTGATGGTATATATGGTTATGGTTATTGTGTGATTTTTGACAACAGACTTCAGCTAAAAGAAATCAGTGGATGATATCTTCTTCATAATGCCAATCTATATCTTCACGGCTGATCATAGTCACTGAAAAAATTGTCCCTATAAAGCAGATGGGGTGGGAAGCTGACAGAAACAAATATGACTATTAATGAATTCTACAAAAAAAATTCTTATTCTGAGCCCTGTTTCTACTTACAGCCATACCTCCAATAAACAATAGATATTGAGTTGCTGCAGAGTAAGAGTACATCTATGTTTATGCATGGAAATGCATGGAAACAAATCTTTACACCATCCTATAAACAGAAGAATAGAACACATGTTTCTGTTCAGAATGAATTGTGATATGGTAAACTAAGTCTCATTAAAGGACTCTGACTAATAAATAGTGACTCCTTTAGTCAGACAAGATTTTCTTCATTCAAGCCAGCATCCATATTCAGTACAAATCCTACAGGTTATTGTGAAGTCAATCACAAGGCTCTCTCCTAAGTACTGCTGCTGCTGTTAATAACTTACAGGATCTAATTGCATAGTATAGCAAACTCTCTATTTATTCAGCAATATATTGAGCAAAACATTCAAGAAACTAAACTTCCACAGTTACAACAATATAACATAACCACTTATTACTAAGGTAGCTACTTAGTCTTAAACAAAGCATATCATTCAGTAAGTCACCATCTCCTCAATCAATATAAAGTTCCCATCTAATGTCTTCTTTCATCTTGATTAGAGACTGACTTCTAATCATCCTTAAGGGGTAGTCGAACATACAAAGGACATCCACCCCTAGGTCACAGTAAGTTACAATATCATTAGTCATCACTGAGTATCCAAGTAAACTCTCCTTTTATTTTAATGTGAGGCTGACTTCCAAACCCCATGGCTCCTCTTCCACACTCCCAGCTCTTCCCTGAATTCACCTGGCTTTTGCCTGGATTCACAGGTAGACACCTATCCATTCTTATTCCATATCACAGCTCACAGGTACCGCTTCTCTCCAAGCTCTTCACAGTTTCTGTTTTTAGGAAAACAAAGCTCAACAGGGCTACAATAATATTTACACACATTGCCAGCACTATAATCTCAATTCACATTCTGTATGAGAAATCAACACAAATCAACAGAATGCTTCTGTCTGACAAAGTAACATCAACCCAGACAGAAAAAAGAGACAAGAGTGTCAACACCACAAGCATTCTCCCTCTCAGTTCTGCTTGGTCCCAGCTCATTCTCAAGCTTCTATATGCTCTACTCCTTCCTGTTCCACCCATCCTCTTCCACACTTTAGGCAAGTTCCTCCCATCATGCACTCCATGTGATGCCATTAGGCCTATTAATGGCAGGGAAGAACTTCAAACCCCTTTATGTCTATTAAGGGAAACACAACTTATACTGTTTACATCAAAGACTTGGCACAATTAAAGGCAAGGCTCAAAGGCACTTGGATAACTGAAACAAGGAGCTAAGTACTATTTTGTTTGACATCAAAATAATAAAAGAAGAATCTATTTCTATATTGTTTGTTAAGAGGAGGCAGCAATTTTTAAAATTTATCTTTTTGCTGATTCAGTTCTTCACTGAAATAATACTTTTTCACTTTACAATATTTCATTTCTTCATTTCTTTTCACAATTAAATTATATTCCAACTCTTCAAATCATATAATGCTGTTAAACTGAAGTATATTTTATATTCAAATTCTGTACTAAGACACTAAAATGAATCAAATGCTCCAGTCAGCTTTGACAAAAATGATTATCTTTTTGACTTCAGCCTAATGGTGGGAATTGTCTTTAGAAAGTGAATAATCTTAGATAGACCACCCTTGCTCCATGGTTGTGATATATGATTAATTTCAGGTTATTAGACACTACCTAAAAGTAAAAATTTGCTTATTTAGTACCATGTCAATTCTCCAATGGTGTGGCAACAACATAACATCAATCACATGACTTGTAAAAAAAATAAAATACTGCAACAAGAAAGTTCCTAAACACACATAGATGTCTCTGAAATTAATATTAAGTAAAATGGTGTCCCTCAATATTCTTCTACAAAAGAAGCAAGATTTCTAGCTGCATGATATAGTAATAGTCTTCATATATTGAATCATGTTCCTTAAAACATGTAAAACTAACTTTTCAAAAAGGCAATATGATGGCATATGGCTAAAGAAAACTGGAATAGATGTCAAGAAAGAGAACAGTTGAATTTTTTGTCCAACTAGAAGTTATTCTCTCAGCTAGTGACATCTATTAATAAGTTTAAAAATTTACAAAGTAGAAGAAAAGTAATATGTAATATATTATGTCCCTAAAAATACATGCAATACATACTGTAATGGATTCAAAGGTTTTAAAAAATGCTTTCAAATAAAATTTACTCATAGGAGACATATGTGGGCCTATGTGAATTTCAATAAACAGAACAAGGGAAATAATGTCCATAATATCTACAACAATGTAAATGGATAGAACAATCAAATGAAATTGAACACTGTGTAATCATGGTTAAAATGCAAGCATATCCTTGAATAATAGTTGTGAAAAATCACTTTCCTGTTTTCTTTTCAGAGTTGGAGATCTGTAGAGAATGGAATATCACATATACTGTCAGACAGATTAATGATGATTTCTTTGACAGAAATCCTTTTCCTTTTATCACTTTCATGATTTTTCTTTGTAACAAGAGGTGACTAAATGGGGACAGGGGGTAGGATATACTCAGAAATGAATGTAATATAACAATAATGTGTACCAATAATAATTTTAATGGTTGACCTATAAATGTCCAAAAAAATGTATATTCTCATTACTTGGAATGTCTGATCATGCTTTGGGATATTTTTCTGCAGTGAAGCCTAAAATAAAAAATAATACATATAAAAGTTCCATTAAGTTTAAAAAAATGCATGCATTAAAAAGCTGTAGTCAAAATAAGGTAACAAAAGGCTTCACAATTGTATTAACTGATGAAATAATTTTTAACATTCATGTTCTATTAAATTTTCCATTTAATTTATTGAAGTTTTAAAATATTTAAACTGAAAAACAATAGTCTCGAGAGGAAAAATATATCCCTTTTTGGGGTGGCTAGGTGGAGCTGTGAATAGAGCACTGGCCCTGGAGTCAGGAGGACCTGAGTTCAAATCCAGCCTCAGACACTTAACACAAAAACTAGCTATGTGACCTTGGGCAAGTCACTTAACCCCAATTGCCCTCCACAAAAAGCAAAAGAAAAAAGATATATCCCTTTTTGAGTTGGACTTGCAAAGAAGTACAATTTAAATTTATAATAACTTTTTTTTTGAGAGTGGAAGGTAAGGCAATTTGGGTCAAGTGACTTAGCCAGGGACACAGTGCCAATTAAGTGTCAAGTGTCTGAGGCCAAATTTGAACTCATGTCCTCCTGACTCCGTGGTTGGTGCTCTATTTATTGTGCTAGCTCCCCCTTACAATGGTGCTTTTAATGTATTTTCCTGAGTCCTTGTTCCTTTTACTAATGAGAACTTTAGGAAGCTTCAGTATAGCGTGTCAAGCAATATCTAGTTTTCCAGAAATTATGTATCGCCAACTTATGCTCCTTTGGCATAACCCCTATTATTCTTTGTATTATTGCATTTTGTTCCTCACCTATATGGAAGAATGAACTTGGATTTCTTTAAGTGCTGGTAGAAAAGTCATCACCCAAATTTGTAAAGTCTCATCTGCTAAAAGTCCACTTGCACTCCTAAAAACAAAAGGCAGGATGCCTATTGCAAAAATCAATAATAAATTTATAGCATCATAGAAACATACCTATAGAGCATAAACAGTCCTTGAAATGTATCTGTTCCAACCCCCTCTTATGTAAATAGGAGGAAGAATCTAATAATGGTCCTATTTCATTTAGATCATCTTAACATGCAGTTCACAAACTTGTTTAATTTTTTTTTCTATTTGATAGCTGCATTTTAAAGAAATTAGTTTCCTTTTCAATAAAATATATCTTATTTTATGCCTTTAACAAATAGTATTATGAGAAGAGGCCTATTATATTTACCAAATCGACATAGGAATTAATCTCTCTCTCTCTCACACACACAGACATACACTCAAGGTTAAGGGTACTTGATTTAGATGAAAATTTTTTTAAAAATGACCTAACTATTTTTAAGAGGGACAATATTTTGGTTGGTCCTGCGCAAAGTTATTCAAACCTGTGATCTTCTATTTATCTCTGTGGTTTCTTATCAATTTATCCCATATGTTTTCACATTGAAGAGCTAATGGCTTGTTATTAAAACATGATTCTTTCTGTACGAAGTTGCTGACGCGTACTTTCTCCCATTAGGTTGTGGACTTCTTGAGGGAAAGGCCTACTTTTGCTCTTCTTTCTCTCCTGAGTGGTTAGGGTTTGTTCTATTGTGCCTGACGTTGATGACCCCGTGGGCCATGTTGCCCATGGAGTTTTCTGGGAAAAGACTCTGCAGAAGTTTGTGATTGCCTTCTCCAGTGAATTAAAGCAAACAGGTTAAGTGGCATGCACAGGGTCTCACAGATAGCAAATCTGTCTGAGGACAGATTTGAACTCAGGTCTTCCTGACTCCAGGTCCAGCACTCTATACACTGTAGATCTGGCTACCAGACTTGATTTGACTTACCTTGTAATTGTACATAATAGAAAGTACCATCACAGAGCAGAAATGTTTAATTCTATATTTTAAATCATGTTACCTGTACTTCGCCTATAATTAAACTGAAGATATCTACTTAAGCCTTTCTTATTTGGAATTTGTTCAAGTCATGCACTGAAATTTTATTTAATGATCTTTTCCTAGTGCTTTACTTGATTAAAAAATATAGTATGAAGGGGGTAAATGATGCCTTAGAATGTAATTTACAGAAAAAAAATAAGGTATGATTCATTAACTTTCTCACCACTGGTTACAGTTTTTCAAGTTATAAGATCGTGTAATTATTGATTTAGAATGTAATATTATACACAGATGCTTGTGGAAATAATGTTATTTTAACTGTCTCTTTGTCCTAAAATGAAACCAAATATTCTACTTCATAGTTTGATCTTAAATTTTAGGTTTACGTGGTAACCTTAATATAGATTCTATAACAAGGAATTGTGTGAATCCAATAACAGGAAAATGTTAAGGTTTCTTAAAATTAGTAGAACTCATTTAATGAAATCTAAGAGTAGTTTAAATTACAAAATAATTGTTTCAATCCTTAAAATGTTTTGTCATTCTAAACCTTCCTGGAAAATGATTCTGAAATAATTGTATACTTATCTTCTCCATATTAACATTTTTTATATTTCAAAGAATATTTACTCTTTGTTTATAGCCTAATGATTATATCATTCATTTTGTTCCATTTTTGGTCTGTTTTTTCTTGAGAAAAAATGGGTACACATATGTGTTTCCCTCTCTCTCTCTCACTCTCTCTCTCTCACACACACACACACAAGTGCACACATGCTCACATGCACAAACACATGAAATGCTTGACTCTGACCCAACTATCTCAGGACCAAGACTGTTATTGTTTTTCCCTTTATAGGGTTTCAGACACTGAAGAGCTTGAATTTAATCTCTTTTCTCTGCCAATCACCTGAGTTACCACTGGCTATGTTTAGGAGCCCTGAATTAACACCCTGGTTTTGTTTAACTAATTACAGATTATTTTTTCAAAAAATTATGGCTGGGATAAATGTAAAAAAAATTCACCATACTCATAGGATCATAAGCTTCCCTACATAACCTTTTTCTGGAATTAAGGATTAAATTCACAACTAATTCATTTTCATAGAGCAGTGGGCCTGCTAAGTTGAATCTAAAGTTGTCATCACATCTGGATTCTACTGGACTACAATTCCAGCATGTAGATTTTCTCCCCAGGTCCTTGATGCTGTGTTCCCTGTAATACTCAGCCTGGATTCCTACAATCAATCCCCAATGACCAGCAATTCTGGGATAGATTGAAGAATTCACTCCCTGTACTTAGATTAAAAAAGAAACAAAAATCCAAAGATCCAGACCCTTTTCTCATGAGCTACATTGCTTAAAGTGGAATGCAGAAGGCCCTAAAGTATCCTCTCATCCCTTAGTAAATGGTGAGTAGAGTGAGGTGTCACTTCTTGTAGATATACATAGCACAAAAATGTTGCAAAATCCATAGTTGTATGGATTGAGGCTTTTCAAGACTCTTGCAGTTCTGTCTCTATGACCAATGATGAGGGGAAAGGCTCTTTTCAAGCACATTATAGGCCAACTCCAGTAATAGTACAGTTCGTTCTTTAATATAAAAATGGTCAATTGAACTATTGCCATTGATTTCCATAGTGAAAACATTCTAGAAGTTGAGACAAGAACCATCTTGTTCAACTTATATTATATCATCTTTCTCATTTTTTATAAATGCCAACTGACTTCCATTTAGAGATCAAATCAAATTGAAACTCCTGATCTCAAGATGTAAAGTTTAAGAATTAATTGTGACACCTATCACTCTGCTAATATATGATATTTTATGGGTCCTTCTAAGTAACATATGGTTCTTTTGACCAAGAAGTACTTGAAATGAAATAAACAGGGAACAGAAGAAGTCAAGATTATGTGGGAACAAGAAAAAGAAAGGGGATAAGGACTTATAAAGTACCCACCATTATCCAGAAATGTTTTTAAAAGCTATTTTTGAAATTAATATTATTTCATCTGATCCTCATAAAAACTCTTTGAATTAAGTGCTATTATTTTTCTCCATTTTATATTTGAGAAAACTGATGTGAACATAGGTTATGTGACTTGTCCAAGGGAAAAACGAAACAAAACATCTAGTTAGTTTCTGAGACCTGATTTTTCCAAGCTCTATTTGCCGAATCACTAACTGCTTTTAAATAAGGTTTAAGGATAAATTGAGGACACATTCAGTTTTCCTGTGGTATTTAGGCTAAAATCATATTACTTTTACTTTGCATCAAAAAGTAGTTATTTTCTCTACTTGTACAATCACATGGAAAACATTAAATATAAAATATACCAAAATAGGTACTTGTCACAGAACAGTTTCTATTTTGACTTCATTGAACAAAATGACAAGAATGTATCAGGAATGATGATAACTATTATGATGACAATGATGATGATTATGGTGATATATATGAGAAGCAGCACCATGCCTCTTTGGACTTGAAAGTCAGTGGTTTGAGGGCAACACAGGATTGAACTTAAATCAAGAAGACCATAGTTTAAATCTCACATCTTATAAGCTATGTGATCCTATACACATCACGTAGTCCTTATATTTCTCAGTTTCATGTCAACAAAATGAGGGTCTTGGACATATTGCATATAATGTCCCTTTTAACTCAAAATCAATGAGCCTCTATGGTTATAATATCAACTCTTCCAGTAAATTGGTATATGATTTGGGCAACTAGTTGTTTATAATTAGGTTATATGCTTTGATACTTATAGATACCTGAGAGGTATTGAAGTTATCACTATCCACAAAGTGAAATTATTTCCTCAGGACTGAAAAGTCATGAATTTATGACTTCAAATTCTATATTCTTTTCACTGTTTTACAGGCCTCGGTGTAATCATCTTTGAAGTGAAAAAAAATAACACTGCTTATACTAGCTAATTTATAGATAATTTATAATACTTTTTTATGCTAAATTTAATTTAGTTAGTTAATGTATGCAATTAATTTTCATCTAATAAATATATGTATTCATGCATATGTATATAGATACATATTCTTTTATGTGGAAAATATTGTGCTACTAGAAATAAGAAGAAAAATAAAGTCTAGTTCTCTTAAGAAGCATATAGTCTAGCATGAAAAGAAAGACATTTAAACAGAGAAATATATTCTAAATATGCCTGTAAAACAATTCTGAGAATGATGAACTACTGATTTGGGGGGGTGAGAGAGGGTGTTTGAGTATGTGGCATTGAAGAAAGTAGGTAGAGATTTGGAAACAGGTTCTCCATTAATAGTAAACAGTCTGACTAAAAGCACAGAGAATCACATAGGGTCAATTCAGGGACTGACAATGTAGTCCAGTATTCCTGGAGGTTATCTCTTCTACTAGAAAGTGAAGTAAGAAACATTTGGAAATGTAAGTTAGAAGCAGATTCCTGGGTGCTTTAAATGTCAGAAAAAACATTCAGTGCTTTATTCAGTAGACAATATGGAAGCAATGATGCTTCTGGAGTATAGTAGTATATCAAGATTTGAGTTAAGCAGGAGAAATACAAGTCTATCAGTTTTGAACAGGGTATCTTGTAGTGTGGAGGCAGAGGATATTATAATAGATGATAGCAATTAGGGAATTGACTGTGGTTTTGCCTGTAGGAATGTCAATTAAGCAACAGATGAGAGAAATATTATCAGGGTAGAGTAGAAAGGAATTGGTGACAAATTGAATGTGAGGGGCCAGAGAAAATGGAGAGTCGAAGGTGACTCTGCGGTGTATAGCTTATATAACTTGGAGAATAGACATATCAATAACATAAATGAAAAGAGGAATTTTGGAGGAAAAAAATGAGTTGTATTTGGGGAAAAATACGAATTTGAAGTGCTGGCTGAACATCCAGGGAATAATTTTTCTCTAGGTAAATTCTTCCTTTCAGCATTTGAAACCCTCCTCAACTTTGCCCCAAACTTCCTATGCTAAAAGGAAAATTATTTGGCTATGTAAACATAGTACTATAACTGAACAGTATTTCAACCATATTGATTTTCTAGGTGTTACTCATACATGACACTCAATCTTTTTCGTTATGCTTTTGTTTTGACATGGGCTCATGCCTGGGATTCCATCTCACCTCTCTTTTACCTTAAGGGAATCTTTCAGAACTCCTACTGTCCTTCAAGGCTCAGAGCAAGCAATATCTTCCTCCTTTCTTGATCTCTCCAAAATAATCTTGCATGTATTTTTACATCCCTGTATATAATAAAATGCATATCTCCATATTTATGTATCTTGCTAGATGATAATCTCTCAAAAAGAAATAACTATTTTTATGCATTTGTCTTTATAGCACAATTACTTATCTCAGTCACTAGCATGTAGAAAGAGGAAGCTAAATAAATGCTTATTGATTAATTGGTTGATTACTTAATCCATGGTCATTAGGCAGATGGAAATAAACTGCAACCCATCCCATTAAATCAGTGAATATATGGTTGATAATTTCTTTTCAAAGACCTGCCTTGGTACTCATCAATTTTATATAAAAGTTTTGATAAGTATACACTCCTAAGACCTCCTCCTTCTCAAAACATCTACTAATCATTTTGTCCAATTAGACATCAGCTTTTAGAGGGTTCAACATTATATAACTGGGGTGGGGAAGTGACCAAATAAAGTAAAGAGGTTTGAATTCTCATCTACATCCTTCTGCTAATTGATTATATGATCTTGAATGGTTTTCATAAATTAATATTGCACCTTAATTCTCTTAACCTAAGTCTGTAGAAGTCAAAAATAAAGGTAATCATCAAGTTAAAGTGGCAACCAGCTATAACACTTAATTATTCGGTTTCTTCATCAGGAAAATATAGAATTTGCAGTGTATAATCTTTAAGGTCTTTTCCACTTCTAAATCTTTGACCCAATTACTATCATTTATTAACTCCATGACTCTGGGCAAGCCATTTAATCTCTATGGGCCTATTTCCTCATATGTAAAATTAGGCTTTTGAATTTAATGACTTCACAGGTGCTTTCAGGCCTCAAACCTATGATCCTATGATCCTATACTCTGCTTACATAGCAAAGGGAAATACTCTTTAGGGTAGTCAGAGTTTCCCATCTGAGGTTGGCAGAAATATTCGCTTATGCATTCTTTAAATAGAAATTGGAAAAAAAAATCTTTTCAAATAAAGTTATTTTTACATATTTTACAAAATATGTATCATAAAGATGCATAAATATAGGGATATGCAATATTTATATAGATATGCATGCAATATTTTTATATTCTATATAAATATAGAGCTCCTTCACTGAACTGTTTTTAAATTTTCTTTTAGACTCAAATGCAAAAACACAAACACCAAATAAAGAAAAGAAACAAAACATATCATACACTTAAAAACTGGAACTTATATACAAAGCTAGAAAGAAAGGGGGAAAAAGCATATTGTGGGCATAGCAGAACACAAGAAAGGATTCAAAATATGTAACAAAAAATTTTCATTTCAAGAAATCCTCGATGATAAATAATACTGGTTGTGTTGAGAATTGTCCATCTTTGCTTCCTTATAAGTTTTATTTTGTTCTCTAGTGTGCACTTTTTTTTATTAAATTTTTTTTTAATTGAGCAATCAGGGTTAAGTAACTTGCTCAAGGTTACACGGCCAGGTGTTTCTGGGTGGTTGCTAAGTGTCTGAGCCCGGGATTCGATCTTCAGGTCTATCTCAACACTAGAGCCGGTGCTCTTACTCGCTGTGCTACCTGGCCGCCCCTAGTGTGCACTTTTTACTCCCCCACTCCAGAAGGCTAGAATAAAGTTTAGATATGTTTCTCTATAACTATATACATAAAAATACACAAATATTTATAAAATATACTTTTCAAAATATGTTCTACTCCTGATCTTGGTTTTTATGTTTCTGCATATTTCTTGTTCCGTATACCTCCTGCCTCCTCTACTTTAGTTATACCCACTACCTTGCCCACCTAATGCTTTCCTACCCCTGTCCAAGGATCCCTACCCTATCCTCCCATTCCCATAAATCTAAATACCATTCTATATCCCTGTTTTACCTATTCCTTCAACCTCCCCACTAAAGATCCTTTTCTTGTCCTCTCCTCCCTGTTTTATTTCTTCTGAATTTAAAAGACTTTTATACTCTTTTAAATATGTATTGTTCCCTCTTAAACCCATTCCCAATGAAAGTAGCTTATCAGAAGTACCAGCCCTCCTCCCTTATCTAATTCCTCTGTAAGGATTCTGCCTCATTTTTTTTTACCTACTCCACCATCTTCCCAGCATCCTCTCATCTTTTTTTTTTCTTTAAGGGCTACTACTATTGATGATTATTTGGCTTAGAAAGAATCCATCTAACACAAAGGATCTGATACTGCAAACCAGGATCAGGAGTCATTCATTTACGTGTTACTGTGCATTAGTTCATTCAGTTCATTTCTTCCCAATAGTACTGGGGAAATATGGGACTTTTGGTGGGGTCTAAGACTGAGGTAATGAAGTATCAAGTACCATTATGGGAGAGAAGAGCAAAGCAGTGCCCTCTGAAGAGTCAGAGGACAGTGAAAGAAAAAGAACACAAGCATATGGAAGAAGTTACAGAAAGGGGATGTGGAAAAGAATCAAAGAAAAATTTTCAGTCTTTCAAATTTCACCTACACCACAACCTGGTACTGAGGTAAGAAAAGAATATATCTTAAAAGATCTATCTCAAAGTCTGAAAATTTAGTTAAGAATACTCCTCAAGTGAACTTTATTCCTGAGAATAATCCTGGGTTTTTGCACTTAACTACTACTCTTACTTACATACTTTTTTGACAACCTACTACTTGCCATCATATAAATAAATCATTGCAGCCATGTTTATATCTATCTTCTCAGATTGAGATTGACAGTTAGACAAATCTTTGGACATAGTGAATATTTGTGAAAAAGGTTCTCACAAAAGCAAATTTATTTCACTCATTTTCAGACACCCTTATAAAAATTGTACAAAAGGAGAGAGGCTAGCTAACACATGATATAGGAGAGATAGGATTTGTAAAAGATTTTGACAAGCTAGGGCATTGTATTAATCTTCTAATTGGAAAAGATCAATTGGCTTAAAAGTAAAATCCTATAACTGGGTTAAAAATTAATATCACAAGTAAAAGTATGAGAAGAATGGATAACAACAGTTCATTTTAAAAAGTACAGGAGATTTTAATAAAGGACAAGCACAATATAAATCAGTAGTGTGATATGGCAGCCAAAAGTTAATGTCAGTTGAATTAAAAAGGATAACTAATTGGAATAAGGAGGGGATACTTGTTGCTATTTAAAAAAAGCCTTTTTCTCATTTTTGCCCTAGTCAGACATCATTTAGCATCTTATGGGTCCAGTTCTGGGTACTATAGTTTATAAAGGAAATAATAAGCTTTGGAACATCTAGAGAAAGATAGTCAGACTGATGAAGGGCCTTAATTCTTTTATATGCAGATCACTTGAAGGGAAGGAAAATGATTAACATGAAATAGAAAAGATTGGGGTTGGACCTAATATCTGGGACCAAATATTTGAAGGAAAATCATGTAAAAAGACAACTGAGATTTTATCTTTCTTTGTCCCAGAAGGGAGAGTCAGTAACAATTGGTAGAATTTACAAAAGGGCAAATTAAAGCTTGATGTAAGGATAAACTTCTTAATAATTAATCTTTATAAAAACTGGTTTTCACAAGAATGGTTTTCATAAGAAGACACTTGTAATATAGGTTATAATAGGCATTCCTTTGGGGTATTCTTGGGCTAGATAGCCACTAAGGTTCCTTTGGGTGCTCAAATTATGGTGTTTTGTGATTCTGAAATTAGCCTTAACTTCCTGGCAGGAAGTCTCCAGTGTTAGGCCTTAAAGAACTGTAATCAACTCTGGATGTTTTATTTATTTATATTTTTACCAATAACTTTGAGAAAAGAAATATTATTTGTTTATTAAATTCACAAATGACACAAAGCTGAATAGAATCTGTTTTCAAGAAGACATTGGCAGATTAAAAAATTGAGCAAGATCTAATAAGTAGAAATTTATTAGGTATTAACCTAATCGGTTAAAGAACTCAATTTCCTAACTACAATGTGAGGGATTTATGCTTAGATAGTAATTCCTTAAAAAAAAAGAGTCAGTATAATATAATAAACTGAAATGTTAATTTGAATCACCAGTGCTATATGTCACATATTAAAGGGTGATGTGATCTTAAGCTGTACTAGGATAAGTATACCTACTAGTAATAGTGACATACTTTGTCTTCTTAAGGATAAATATATAGTATTATGTTGAGTTCTAGGTTCCCATTTTTAAGCGGTATTGATAAAAGGAGACCAATCAAAATTAATATTAAATTTGATAAGCATTTTTAAGTTCTTAAATATTCAAGGCTTTAGACACACACACAACAAAAACAACAACACACAATTAAAGGTTTTTTTTAGAATAATTTCTATCAAGATGCTTGTTTTCTATTATAGTTTACACATGTACTTAGATAAGATCATTTGAGCATAGAGATAGGAAAAAAAAATAACAGCATCAGGAAAGGTTATCCATCATAAAATGTGCCTGATTTTGAAGGAAGGTACCTGAAAGAAGGTACTTGAAGGAAATTAAGGAATCTAAGAATAGATTGTGCTTTCTTAGCATTAATGCAAAACTATACAAGGGAGACTGTTCAGTTTATGAAATAGAAAGTATATTAATTTGACTGAACTATAGACTTTGTTAAAGTGAATGTGACAAAAACATGCAAAGCTAGTTAGAAACACATTTGCAATGGTTTCAAATGAAGGAGTTAAACATTTATCCCAGAGACAGTAGAGAGCCATTAGAGCTTTTGGAGAAGAAGACTATTTTGAGAATATCACATTGGCAATAATGTGCAAGATGGATTTAAGTGGGGAGACACTAAAGACAAGGAAAACAAGAGGCTATTGCAATAATCTAAGTGAGAGATGATGAGGCTTAGAGAAGTTATGGTATGAATTGAAATAAAGTGTCAGAATTCCATCTGAAGCTACAAAATCAACAGTACTTTATTCAGTCAACCAACAACATTTATTTAGTACCAATTAACTACCAGCACAGTCCTAGTCCTGTGATTTCTGGGGATAAAAAGACAAAGATAAAAGCACTCCTGGGCTCAAGAAGTTTATTTTGGCATCACAGCTATTATCTGTCAGTCCCAATTAGTTTTGGTGGACAAAGTAAGAGTGGAAGAGGATTCCTAGTATATGAAATGGGAGGTGGAAAGAACTTAGAAGAATAATATTTCCCTCAAAAGAAATAAAATAAAGTGTAAGGAATATATACAAGAGAGGCTAAATACATAATTTTTTTTGCTGGTTAAGTACCTCTATATTATTTGGCTGATCTTTTGCTATCTCCACATTCACCCTGATTTATTAAGGCAAGTTAGACTGTAGGAAAATATTATGGATTTTGGTACCTTATTAATGTACCTGTTCAATGTCCTTTCTCCTTTTCCAGTTCAACCTTATTCCTTTATCTCTACCAAGTATGGAAGACTTTATACTCTCTCTATAATTTCCCAATATACGTTCATTTTTTTTCTTAGATGTAGAGAAGTAATATGTTATGCAGGAGTATTATTATTTCAGCAAGGTGCATCATTTTTATTTAGGTAAGTCAAAGGATATGAATGGATATGAAGGCAAAACAAATTTTTTTAAAAGATAATTGAAAGAGTTCTTGTTTTTTATTATTCCAAGGGTACTTTAAAAACAAATTTTATGGTCCACCTTACCTATTTATGTCTAATATTGACTATATTCTTGTCTCCAAACACTTGATCCAATACTCATTTTTACAAATGCTTAGTAATTTCTCTCCTCCAGATTCTCATTGCAAACATATTCACATGTGGAGAAAAGCATGATTATTAAGTTTTTGCTTTCTCAGGGTGAATCCTCTTTAGAAAATGAAAATGTAAGCATTTAGTTTCTATTAAACATGAAAGGGTATTCTTCCACTGAACTTTTCAACATTTCCATTATCTTTAGCCAGAAAGACTAACTTCATGTTATTTCAAAGATTGCCTGTCAGAGAAAGCCATTTTGATAAGCTACAATTGGTCTTTTTGTTTTCTGCTGGAGGAGGTTACTCAGGATATTTTTAGGCCTTTCTTTTATAAGCAACTTTAATCTGCTTGGGTGTTGACTTATCATCAGTAACTACACTCCTGTTCCATTAAGAGTTTTTTTTTTCCCTAGTCTACACATGTTATAAGTCACCTACTGTGTTATGAGACTTAGATAACACATTTCAAAGTTTGCTAATTGATCTCATTGCACATAACAGTTTGGGTCATGATTTGATTTCATGCATGAAGGGGCTACCTTAGTGACTATACTACACTTTTTTTTTGTTCAAAGTAAGTTTCCTCAGTGAGACTGTCCCTGGGTAAAATTTTGAAGAAGACAGGTCTGTTGTTTTGTTGTTGTTTTGTTTTTGCAATTCTTCATTTGTTATTTCTGCTTCCTCCCTAATTCCTCAGAACATTCAGGTTTCTCCCACACTATTTAGATTTTTCCATTGCAATATATCATTAAGGGCTATCATTCCAGACTAAAACCTGTCCCCTGGACTTTCCCCAATCTTCAATTTTCATCAAAAGATACATGGCCTATACCCTATTCTGTTCATACTACATTAGTTTACTAGTTTAGCTAATAGAATTAGAACTGGATTTGTGATGTTATTGATATATGGGATTCCTGCATAAAGGTATTACTTCTACAAAACAAGTTTGGACTTTTTTATTATTTGTCCTTTGTTCTTGAAGGGGACTGATGACATCAGGAAGGTGATGTCATGGCTTGCAAGTGAATTGGATTTAAGGGAGGCAATGCTATGCAAAGTCACCAGCCTCACTACTCCAATGCCATCCAATGGCCCAGATATAGTAGGAGACGTTGGCATTTTCTTTTTTTTTTTTTTGTAAGGCAATTGGGGTTAAGTGACTTGCCCCTGGTCACACGGTTAGTTTTTTTGTTAAGTGTCTGAGGAAAAATTTGAACTCAGGACCTCCTGACTCCAGGGCTGGTGCTCTATTCATTGCACCACTTAGCCGCGTCCCCCCCCCCCCCCCCCCCCCCCCCCCCCCCAGAGCTTGGCCGCCTTAATCAAAGAAGATTTTTAGGTGACTGTTTTAGGCAGCACGAGATCTCTGATTAAGGCTAGGAAATAAAAAAGGAAAAGAATGGCCTACTCTACCTAGTGCAAAAAAAAAAAAAAAAAGAACAATCTTGGAGGGTCAAACCCTCAGGGTTTCTGGCCAAAAGAGAAACAATTACTGTATTCACTATTCTAAACAATTGAAACCAAATGAAGAGCCTTAAACAGAGAATAATTTTTGGTCAATCAATGAGAACCAGAGTAATCTGTGTCTAAGGAATGGTTCTTTAAAAAGAAATCTAGCCCGTAAACCCCAAGATACCATGTGAGGTTTCAGTGATCTAAAATTGTATTCCTTTGGACAAAACACCTGCAGGTAAGGTTATGATTCTCGGTGTTGACAGAAGGAATGAAGAAAGAGAAGGGAGGGAGAGGAAATAGGGAGAGAAGGAAGGAAAGAGAGAAGGGATAATGGAAAGAAGAGGGGGAAAAGGAGGGAAAGAAAGGAGGAAGGAAAGGAAGGAAGGAAGGAAGGAAGGAAAGAAGGAAGGAAGGAAGGAAGGAGAGAAGGAATGAAAGAAAGAGAGAAAGAAAGAAAGAAAGAAAGAAAGAAAGAAAGAAAGAAAGAAAGAAAGAGAGGAAGGGAGGGAGGGAGGGAGGAAGGAAGGAGGGAAGGAAGGAAGGAGGGAAGGAAGGAAGGAAGGAAGGAAGGAAGGAAGGAAGGAAGGAAGGAAGGAAAGAAGGAAAGAAGGAAGGAAGGAAGGAAGGAAAGAAGAGGAAAGAAAGCTCAAGAGCTTTATTACCTTTGCTTTTTAGCAATATCATTACAAGTAGGGGTTCTCCAAGATAAGGGAAGAAGCATTCCAGAATCAAAACAGAGGAGCAGTTCTAATGCAGAAGAGATCATTGGAAAAGGAACCTATGTTATTATGGGATGGGAGAAAGATTTCTTACTGGACTCCTGTACTTTTCAGACATTTGGGTCAATATAGGGTGAGGCCTCTAGGTATCCTAAAGGAATAGGTTATTTGAAATCCTCTGTTGATTTTTGAGGAGGTCAATCGGATTGTCAGTATCTGTTAGATCTGCTCTCATGACTAAGATAAGGAGTACTGGGGGAAAAAGACTTATATAAAGTCAGATTAGATCACAAAGTGCTCAGATTATATTTCCCATGTTTTATTTATTAAGTTTCTTATAATATTTGTGAAAGCTTAAGGGAGGCCTAAAAGAAAGTTTATAATGGTTCTATCCTAGCAAAATATTTAATAAGAATATTTACAGAAGAAGATTGTGTTCTCACAAAGAAACCAGGCTTTTAGCTCTGAATGTAATGTCTAACAATATACACAAGGACTCAGATATGAACAAGGGATGAGGGCGTTATGAAGAAATGAAATGTGTGTATGTCAGAGTAGTATGTGTGACTGAGAATAGAGAGGAGGGGGTAATATATATTGTGCACAATTTTCAAGGTAACATAATTGAATTCAGGCTTTGAATGTGCAATAAACTGGTTCTGCATGACTTTTAACAAAATCTCTGTAGGTATAACAAAATATTTCAATAAATTCAGGAATAGTTTACATTATTCATAGACCCTTTCTATAACAAATGAGAGAGGGAGACAATATGGTTCAGTGGCAAGAATAATGTGCCAAAAGAAAGTGGACTTGTGTCCGAAGTGACTCTTTTACTTACTACCAATGTGACCTTGGGAAAGTCACACCTTAGATTTCTCATCTACAAAATCAGAGAGTTGGACTAGGTGACCACTGTAAAGTTCCCCTTATAAAACAAAAGAGGATTCACTAAAGATTAGATGAGAGAATTAATACTGAAATCAGTAGGACTAGAAATAGGGTGCTTTACAAAGAAAGATTAGACTAAAAAAATGTTGCTTCCCCCCCCCATACTCCTCCATCTTCTCAGATGTATTTTAGCCCTAACTCAATCAATTGAACTCAATACTGAATCATGCTCCATTTGCAGATGTCATAACTACTCTGTGACAACATTAGTCCAGTTAGTCCATCTTTATGTTGATTTAGATAAGCTATTATATCCTTTGGTTTCTTTGCATTTTTCACTTCCCTGATGTCTTTAACTCAATAAATGTTTATAGAGATTAGCTTTGTGCAGGTACTTTATTGATTTTTCATAGATTTTTGAGAATTCTTTCTGTCATACAATTTCTGTTAACATTGCACCTGGTTCTCATGATTCTCCTTATGGTTACTGATGGTTAAATGCTGTGTTTTTACATTAAAAATTAAATTTGGATTCCTTATTTTACATATATAAAGAAAGATAATGTGAGAAAAGTAAATGAAGACAAAAACAGCTTCCCACATATACTGAGTAGGCATGTGATATGATGTGAGGGACATGACCAAAAGACTGCACTGCCATGTCTAGGATTTTTAATGTTAGATACCCCATTCTCTTAGAAAGCTCATCTTTATCAAAATGAAAATTTATCTATTGTATAACCTGAGACTTACAGATGGAGCTCATAGGCCATCTAACCTAACTTAGAACTAATCAGGGATCTCTTCCCCAAAATCACTAAGTGGTTATACAGTCTGAAAGCCATTTGTAAGGGAAGAATAAAAAAACTTTTTGAAGTGGTCCATTTGCACTTCCAGTTTATTATAATTATTAGACATGTGTTCCTCTATAAGCCAAAATTTAATTTCAGGCAACTTCTACCCTTTGCTGCTAGTTTCTTTTCTCTGCTGCTAAGATCACAATTATTCTGAAATGTTCTTCACTGTTAATGCGATCATGAGTCAACTCTGCTATGTAACATACTGATATGTTGAAAGGACCTTTTATTCCTCAACCCAATGGTAAAAACATGGTAAGAATTTCAGACTCATGACAATTTAGGAGGGAAGATTTTAGAGGAAGAGGTGGTATTTCAATGTAGCTTAAATGACCACATAGGAGGCAACTAATTTTACCTATGCTAAGGGTTAGTGCTTTTACTCAAGATTCTACAATTAAATTCCTGACCAGTAGGCATTAGAATTATATATAATTTTTGACACTTAACATTTAATAAAATGTACACTGTTGCTTAAGCACTTTTAAAAATATTCCTAACAAATGCTTTGTATAAGAATGCCAATTTTACCCTTTGAGTTTGAGTTTAGTTGATTTATTTCTTTTTTTTAATCTGGGCTTATACATTTATTATTACATCTAGTTATCAAAAGCTTCAAACAGCTGTTTTATTTTTCACATTAACTAAATTGAAATTTTTCACCATATGCTCTGTGTGTGTTTTCCCCAAGAGAATATTATTTTCTGGTGTTAAGAAAAAAATATATTGAAGTAGTGTATTTCTATGGTTAGATACTTGAAGTCTAAACTTCCCAATCATACTGGAAAGGATTATCTATTTTTATTTGTATATTGACTCTCAGTGATCCTTTTTAATGGTGATTCTCTTACTTTAGTATTTTCATAATGGCAAGAGAAATTAAAAACATTTAGGCCATACTGCATCTAGATCTGTTCAAAATGCTGATTCAATATCTCTTTGTATATGCTAAGTTAAATTTGATATCGATTTTTTTAACTTACTCTAAATCTAATCAAATTTCAAATTTGGGTTAAACCTCTCCCTTTGTATTCAGTTATTCAACACCTTTCTGTTGAACCTTCTGTTCAATACTGTAGAGAGAAAAAATAACAAATAGCTTATCTCTTAATTCTCAGAAAAAAAAAAAAAAACGCTTGTCCTTTCCAAAACCAATAAAAATAAGAATAGTCAACATTTTTATAGCACCTACTATAGCAAGTAATGTGCTTTAGAGTTATTATTCATTCAATTCTCACAACAACCTTGGGAGTGAAGAATTATAATTATACTCATCTTATAGATGAAGAAAATGAAGCAAACAGAGGCTGTGAATTACCCTGCGTCATACAGCTAGTAAGTATCTAGACTCATATTTGAACTCAGATCTTCTTCACTCTAGGTCCAGAGTTATATTCACCTAGTTGTCTTCTCTCATTTTCTCCTTCCTTCTCCAGATCACTGTATTACAATCAACTTTTCTATTCCGAATTACATTACAGAGTGCCTGAAATGTACTAGGCACTTGACAAGTGATAAAATGAACTATGTTCATCTAAAAAAGTAAATTGTTAAAAAAAAAAAGAAGAGCAAATGCTATTTCAAGAACATAGCCTGGCAAAATACTCTAATTTTCCTTTATTAACAGAGTCATTTGACAGGTTGATCAAGGTCATGGTATAGTTATAATTTGTCTAGGCTCCACCATATAATTTTATGAAGTCTTACATTCTCTTCTCATGGTAAAGGGAGAGATATCTGATGTGGGGGATAGTACATTTAAGTAGATTCTGAACGTTTCAAATAACTGAACAAAAAAAGTGATAAAATATTTTGTAAATTATAAATTACTAAATTAAAAAAAACTATTTTGTAGCAAATAGATTTGAACACTGCATGTGTAGAGAGAGGCCCAGTTATTGTGAAGAAGGCTGCCCTCCTGTGGTTCAAAAGAATGCATGATAAACCTGTCTATTCTCTTCAACTCCATCCTTCTCCAAGGGTGGTGGGGGAGGAGGGTGAGAGATTTTCATTTCTGCCAGAGGGGAAGCAGAAGATTGGGGTTATAGGTCCCTCTTCTCTCCTTAGAGATAGGGAGTGCCATACTAGAAGTATATCTATTTGCTCCCTTAAATATTATTCATCTAGGGGATACAACCAAGTTAGATCTAACTTTTAAACATTTTGTCACTTTTTTAAGGAAGAAGGACCTCAAGCTCTACATCCAAGGCTTAACCTCTTTTACAACAAATACCAGTTCTGCAATGAATATACATAGACAGCAGCAAGATAATCTATCCATCCAAATTAATAGTGAAACAAAAACAGAGAAATATGTGTAGAAGAATATATACCACACAATAGAATACTCCCATTGAAAATGAGATAATTCAATTCAAACAAAAGAGAGTGTTCTGGTGCTCAACCCATAGGTTGAGAAACTCTAGTGTAATAATCTGGGAATAGAGGAATGATAGAGACTGCCTGCTCCTCTCATGTCTTCCATCAACTCTGCCTTTACTTTCCCTCAAGGGCAGGGCATTCCATGTTCATCAATAAAAAGAGGCAAAGTTATAATTATTTTCATTTTTTCTTATTATAGTAGTTAGAAACTAACCTCTATATACAATAAACTAAACTAGGGAATTGTATTTGGCCCTGGACTTTTAAAAATATCAGTGAATTGTATAGATGGTATTCTTTCTGACATTTACAGATGGGAAATCTGAGGCACAGAGATGTTCAATGACTTCCCCAGGGGCATATCAACATTTGTCTGAGACTGCATTTAAACACTGGTCATCCTTTTTTCAGATCAAGCATTATATGTGCCACTTAAATTTTTTTAACCTAGTATAGGTAGCATATTGATAAATTCAAGAGTAATCAGGATGGTAGAGCACCTCAAAATCATACCATATGAAGAACTATTTAAGGAAATGGGAATCTTTACAATAAAGAAGAAAAAAATTTAGAATGAGTACTATATATATATATACATATATATATATATATATACTTTTTCTTTAAGTATGTAAAGGGATGTGATAGCAAGAATTATTCATTCAAATGTCTCCAAAGGGAAGATCTAGAAACAGTAAACAAAAAAAGAACAATTACATCAAAAGAAGTTACCATTTACATGGTGCTTTAAGATGCATAAGTAGGCAAATTTAAAGGATATACAGGTAGGGACAGGGAAGGAACACTCCATAACATTAAGTGTTATTAAAAAAGTGAGATGTTATACTTTGGTATGTGGCTAGGTGGCAGAATGTATAAATTATTGAGCTGGGAATCAGGAAAACCTTAGTTCAAAACCTGCCTGAAAGACGGTCAGGGCAAGTCACTTAATATATGCTTGCCTCCATTTCCTCAATCATAAAATACACTTATGATAGTACTTACTTCCCAAGCTTGTTGTGAGGGCCAAATGAAGGAAAGATTTTGAAGTGCTTAGCTTAGTAAAAGAAATGTGAAATATTGTTATTTCTGTTAAAGATGGTTCTCCCTCATAGAGGGTCTTCAAGCAATGGCTGAATAACCACTTACTAGGTCCATTGTATAGGGGGCACTTTTTGAAGTGTGAGTTAGACTTTATGATCTATGAGATCCCTTACAATCCTAAGAGTCTATTGTGTACTCACTGTGTGGTCAATGCCAACTTACTGAATACTGAACATAATTATCCTCATCTATAAAATTATCAAAATAATGCATTTACTACCCATTTCAGAGGTTGTTGTGAGGTAAAAGCATCATAAAATTTAAAGTGTTATATGACTTATATAAACATGAGTTGTTATTGAATATAACTAACTCAAACAGATTCTCTTTATACATAGTAAGTAAATCAGAGCATTGGACTCAAATAACTATATAACAATACTGTGTCTTTCTTTGATTATAGAGAGCTGAATGAAAAATTGTCTTTATGAAAGGAAAAATGATTCTATCTGAATAACCTTGAAAACTGTCTTCAAACAAGTATACATATATACACACATAAATGTTCATAACTTCTCTCTTTATTAACTATATAATTTTCTTCAGATCCACATTATATTTTTGCCTCACTATAGGAAACTTTTCCTGAGTGTAATAAATTTTAGAAGCAGCTTGCATTCCTGACAAATGTGATTATTGTCAGATTATTGTTAGCCAAATATATAACACTGATTTTGCATTTAAAAGAGAAAGAGGCAATTCTTTCTTTAGGGAAATATTCTGATGGAAAGTAATATATTGTAAGAGGCTTTACAGAAGAATAATTATGAATGAAACACAGCAAATTAAAAAAAAGCCGGTTGTTTTTTTTTAAACACACACATATGTATATGCATGTATGTATACATGCATATACATAAATAAATACACATACATGTGTGAGTTTGTATAATGTTCTAAGTCAAAATTATTGATAACTGCCTGACTCATCATTTCTTAAACTAATCCAGGCTTTGTTTCCCTCAAGAAAGCCATAGTAGCCTAAGTAAAATGACAGGTCATTTGGAATTTTTATTAATATTTTGTGGCAGCTTATTAAATATAAAGACTATTAGATTTAGTAACCACTTAGATACTTGTTTTAACATAACTAAAAATTCCCTTTTACCCAAATACAACTTGGAATATTTCGATGAGCAAAATCTCCATTTAACAAGGTACATATAGAGGTGAACCTCATATACATATAAGATATATGTATATATTTGTAAATGTGTATATTATATGCATATATGTATATGCATGCATGTGTGTATATATCTACATAGTTCTATATTCAGATACTTCAGAGACCTGGAATTATTTTTTGTCTCTCATTGTCCTTATTCACAATGTCCCGTCCTCCATCTGAAGATTAGGTATATAATACATAGAATTTTGTTGTGAATTAGAGGTAAATATCTTGTTGAGTTTTTGTTGTTGTTTTGATTGAGGTTTCTTATCTTGTGTCCTTTGTAAATCTCTGAGTTATTTTCAGTTACAACCTCTTATTTTCTGCAGTAAACTAAAATTATCTGGCCTTGTTTCCAAGGCTTTCTACTACTATGTGATTCGCTAAGTAGTAGTTTTATTTTCCCTCTCATCATTTAAGTATGTAAAGGGATGTGATACCAAAGAATTATTAATACAAATGAAGAAGAATATCTTTTATTCTATATTCCAATATCTTTTTTGGGGAATTTTGCTTCCTTTTAATGTTTTCATATCCACATGCCTTTACAAGTCATCTCATCCTGGGAATCTGTATGCAGTTCATACAGTAATGGATTTAGAATCAGAAAAAGTAAATTCCAAGGCTTTCTATGCTGAATACTCTGTGTGATCTTGTGAAAATCACTTCACCTCTCTGATTCTCAGTGTCTCGATCTGCATAATGAGCCTAACTCATTGTCAAACAATGTACTAAGCATTTTATAAATATCTCATTTCATCCTCCTCACAACCTTTTGATATTATTACTTTAATTTTACAGTTGAGGAAACTGAGATAGAGCAGAAATATCTCATTCATGGTCATATATCTAGTAACTGTTGGATTTGAACTCAGATTCTTCTTGAATTTCAGTCAAGTGCTCTATCAACCACACCATCTAGCTGGAGACAAGACAATGAGCCTTCTCAAATTTGAGCTAGATGTACCTATTCAATACTTTATTGATTTGAAACTGCTTCTCATCACAAATGCATTTTTGGTCAAAGGAGTGAGATGACTAAAAAACGGTATTTAGTAGGTATGTTGATAGACAAGAATTTTTATTTTTCAGAGGAAATTTAGGATCACTGTATGCAAACCATATATTCAATTCAATTCCAACCCCCAAGACACTACTCCCCCTCCCCCCGCCATTGTTTCCTTGTGTAATGTAAAATCTTTGCTTCAGGACATGACTTTCACAAGGAATCCTGGTGGCAGTATCAGAGAAGAAAAGAGGGCAAGTTCAGTAGATGTTGGGAAGATGACATTGACAAACTTTGGCAATAGATTGAATATCAGGGATGAGGAGTCCAGAATGATTCTGAGATTCCAAGCTCAAAAAACTGAAAGGATGATGCTGCCCTCTAGAGTAAATGATAGGAGGTGTGAAAGGGTTTAAGGAGAAATATTATAATGAGTTCCATTTTTAATATATTGATTTTAAGGTGTTTACTGGAAATTCTGTTTGATATGTTTGCCAAAATGGAGGACAGCATAAAGGTCAGGTCATGATAAGTAAAACTGAATCATCAATCTAATGATAATTAAATCCATGGTAGTTGATGAAATAACTAAGTGAATTAATCTAAAGGGAGAAGAAAAGAGGACACAGGCCACACTCTGAGGGACATTTATTGTTCGAGGGCATGTTCTAGAGGAGGATTTAAATAAAGAACACAGAAATGGAGTTATGAGAGAAGTATAACAAGAACAATAAGAGAGTGGTGTCCAGAAAACCTGGAAAAAAAAGGTTCAAGGAGAGGAGAGTGATCAAGTATATCAAAAGCTTCAGAGAGGTCAGGGAAAATGAGGAGAAAAGGCAAATTGGATTTGGCACCCTAGTGATCATTAGTAACTTTGGACACAGCAGTTTCAGTGGAATAATAAGGTCAGAAGCCAGATTAGGAGGGGTTTAGAAGAGAATGAGAAGAGAGAAGAAGGAGGAAACTTATTTATAAATGGCCTTTTGGGATTTAATTACAAAGGGCAGAAGAGGGATAGGCTGATGGTGAACTTAATTAGAATTATCAAAAATGAGTAATTTCAGGGGGCAATGAATTCCCCATCACCATATCTCCTAAAGTAAAAATTGCATCACCATTTTGGAAACATACTTTCTAGTGGATCCCTTTCAGGAATTGTTTTGGCTTGATGGTTATTGATTTTACTTCCAGTTTTAAATTCTGTGACCTATAATTCAAACTTTATAATGGATTGATTGTTTTGACTGGTGAAATCAAACATTTATTTGCTTGAATATAGCAATGTCCCAACCAGCTGTGTCCATTCTTTATAAATAACAAAAGATACTTATTGTATTTCAGGGTTATTATACATATAAATATCTTTAAGGAAAAAATATCTAAATCAGGTTATTGTATTAGACCAGAAAATCCATTCATTAAAATAAAGCAATATAAGATGGTGGAGTAGAAACAGGACTTCCATGGGGTTCCAGCTCCCACCACCTCCAATTCATGTAAAAGGGGACTCTAAACAAACTTTGGGGCTTGTCGAGAACCCACAAAATGGCACAGAAAAGCTAACCTCCTGCTGAGGACAGTCCAGCAGGCCAGCCAGCACAGCACTCTGGGAGCTGGGCCCAGCCCCACACCAAGGTTTTAGCCCCAGGGCAGGTCTGACCAGCTGCCCGCTGGAGGGACTCCAGATCACCAGCAGCTGTGGTGATTCAGAATCATCAACACATAGATGCTAAGGACAAAGTGAGAGTGTGGAGGTCCTGGGGTATGCAACGAGCTTGCCAGAGGGTGTGGAGGCTTCAGAGAGGGCACCCAACTAATACCTCTGGCAGCTGAGAAAACTCCAGCATTTGGAATGAAGTTCCCCCATCTGGTGGCAGAGACCTACAATGGCAAAAAGCCCAAAAGTCAAGTAATTGATTGTCAAAATGACCAGGCAAAGGAAACAAACCAAGCAAAGCAATCCAACATTAGACTCCTATTTGGGGGACAAAAAGGTTCAAAACATGGGACAGGAAGAAGACAGTGAAGTCAGAAGTCCTGCACCAAAAACTTCCAAGGAAAATACGAGCTGGTTATGGGACATAGAGGACCTTAAGAAGCAGATAAGAGAAGTGGAGGAAAAATTGGGAAGAGAAATGAGAACAATGTAAGAAAATTATGAAATGAGAGTCAACAGGCTGACTAAGGAAAAAACACCTTAAAAAAACAGACTAATTTAAATAGCAAACAAGGCTCAAAAAGACAATGAGGAGAACAATGCCTTAAAAAGCCAAATTTGCCAGACGGAAAAAGAGTCTCAAAAGCTAACTGAGGAGAATCATTGCTTCAGAATTAGATTGGAGCAAATAGAAGCTAATGACTTTATGAGAAATCAAGATCCTGTTAAACAGATCCAAACAAATGAAAGAATAGAAGGCAATGGGAAATATCTCATGGGAAAAACCACTGACCTGGAAAATAGATCCAGGAGAGATAATTTAAAAATTATTGGACTTCCTGAAAGCCATGATCAAAAAAAGACCCTAGAAATCATCCTCCAAGAAATTCTCAAGGAAAACTTCCCTGATGTTTTAGAATCAGATGGAAAAAGAAAGGTTTAAAGAATCCACCGATCACCCCCTGAAATAAGATCCTAAAAAGAAAACTCCTAGGAATATTATAGCCAGGTTCTGAAATTCCCAGATGTAATGGGAATGAAAATTTGTAAGATCTTCCCTACCCCTAGGCTAAAGTGCACCTGGAGTCTGGGGTGGGGGGGTTGTTTTTCAGTAGATACTTCTTGATTAGCCAGTGAGTCAATAAGGTTGTTACATTCTATGAGCCAGGAGAAGGCTATATAAGCCCTGATGTGTAGCTTTGTTTTGGGGCTCACTTTTAGAAGTGTTCTGTGATTTGATTTGGATTCTGGGAAGCCATTGTCCAGAGTGCCCCGGCTTTGAAAAACCCAGATGTTGAAACCCAGATTTTGATTTGGTATGGATGTAATTCTTGGACAGTTTGGAAAGCTGTCTACTTGATCTGTTTCTGTCTTCATAATTCTGCCTGTATACTCTGAAGTTTGGGATGCTGACCTCTTTCCCCTGAACTAGGTAAATGATACATATCTGATTGATTAAAGTAAGCTTGTTAACCCATTTTGTGTTGCTTTCCTTTAACAAAGCAGATCCAAGAACCTGTATTAGCAGCAAAACCCTGAGGACGCTTGGGGTGCTTGCTGCTACACCAGATCAAGGAGAGAATATTACAAGCAGCCAGGAAGAAACAATTTGAATATTGTGGAAACACAATCAGGATAAGTCAGGATCTAGCAGCTTCTACACTGAGGGATTGAAGGGTTTGGTATATGATATTCTGGAGGTCAAAGGAGATGGGATTAAAACCAAGAATCACCTACCCAGCAAAACTGAGTATCATGTTTCAGGGGAAAATATGGTCATTCAGTGGAAAAGAGGACTTTGAAGCATTCTTGGTGAAAAAAACAGAGTTGAATAGAAAATTTGACATTTAGATACAAGAAGCAAGAGAAGCATGAGAAGGTAAATGGGGAAAAAAATCATAAGGGACTTATCAATCTGAACTATTAACATTCTTACATGGAAAAATGATAATTGTAACTGATGAAACTTTTCTCAGTATGAAAATAATTGAAGGAAATATAAATATATATATATATATATATATATATATATATATATATTCTGAAGTGCCTCTAATGTACTGAAAAATCTCATTCTTCAATGTCAGTTTTAGGAACATTGATAATGATTTTTACACATGATCTAATTATATTAACGTTCTCTATTTTGACAGAACTAGCATGACATACATATACAATGTTATTCTTAGCCAGTTTTCCTACTTTGTTTCCTATTGTAGATAAACCCACCTATATATATATATATGTATATATATATATATGAGGGTATACAGAAGTATGAATACATATGTGAATGTTTGTATATGTTTACTGGTATGCATAGTTAGAGAGCATAGGACCAACTTAATAGGAAGGGATGATACTTAAAAGGTGAATTTAAGAGATGAGGGAGGAACATAATGAGAGGAGATGGGGAGAGACAGAAAGGGGTAAACAACCTCATATAGAAGAGGCAAAGGAAAATGACTAAAATGGAGGGGAAAATAGGAAGGCAAAAGGAAATGGGTCAAGGTTATTCTCATTGAATTTGGCTCAGGGAGGGAATGACACAAACTTAATAGTGTATCGCCCTACAAGAGAGTAGGGGGTTAGGGTTAGGGGATGAGAGGGGGAATGATGGAAGGGAGGGCAGCTTGGGCGGGAGGGAAGTTGGAAGCACCCACTTTTCAAAAGGGACAGGATCAAAGTAAAGTATAGAACAAGTCGGAGGTGGGATAGGAGGGAGGTTACTCTAGTCAGTCTTTTATAATATATCTACTACGGTAATGTTTTGCATTAGCTACAGATGTACAACCTATACTGAATTGCTTATCTTCCCAGTATGTGGGTGACAAGGGAGGAAGGGAATGAATCTGGAATTCAAAGTTTTAAAATCAAATGTTTAAATATATATTATTATAATTAATACCATTTTTCAAGTAATTGGGAAATGTTATACAGGCTTTGTAGAGATCCACAATGCCCTGCTGGTAAAGTTGAAGGGAGTATGGGAGAAGATATGGGAGAGAACAGATTGGAGGAGGGAAAATCCTGTAGGGCTTCTATTTTGGGGTAGTGGGTAGGGGGAAAATGGGGAGAAAATTTTAATTCAAATCTGGCAGAAATGAATGATGTACATAAGAAGTTAATAAAGCATTTAAAAATGAAAAAAGCAATATTAATTTCAGAAATACATTGTTCTCCATTCTCTTTACTTCCCCACTTCTCATTTGGGAAGAAAACAAGTGCTTCTAAATCTTGTCACTGCTTGAGACATATTCATTGGACTTCTCTCATTTCTTAAAAGTGTTAGAACTACTCCATCAAGTGGCCATTAATATCATACTCATAAAACCTCTTTAAGAGTTTATTTAATTCTGAAGTGTCTCTAATGTACTGAAAAATCTCAATCTTTAATGTCAGTATTAGGAACACTGATAATGATTTTTACACAAGACCTAATTATATTAACTTTGACTGTTTTGACAGAACCAGCATGACATACATATAAAAAGTTATTCTTAGCTAGTTTTCCTACTTTGTTTCCTGCTATAGATGAGACAATCCATGTATTATATGTGTTTTGTTGAAACACACAAATCTTTCCTCCAATAAAATTTGCCAAACAGAACCAGGGGCAATATTTACTAATCGGAAATTCATAAGAAAAAAATAAATTTCCTCTGAAGTTTCCTTTCCTTCTATTCCCCTATTTCAGTTACTGTTCTTAAATTCCCATCCTTAACAATAATGTAGAACTATTTAAGCACTTAGGTGGAATAATTAAAATCTGGACTTGGAATCAAGAACTGAGTTGGAATCTTCCCTCATATACTTACTGGATAAGTCACTTTAACATTGCTCAGTCTCAATTTCCTTATCTGTAAAATAGAGATATCAGCACATACAACACTGTGTTGCATTAATGAAATGAGCTGTGCACACACACATACATAAAGATATGTATATATGTATGTACAAATACATACAAAAATACATATATACATACAGTATCTATATATAACTTTGAAAACCCTAAAGTGCTATGCAAATGCTAACTATTATTTTTATGAATTTCATAGCTAAATTACTCTACTTGCCACCATCTTCCTTTGTATCTTCTCCATCTTTCATTAATAAGGTACGAAGTTTACCACTCTGATAAAGTTATTTTCCTTATTGTATCTATATAGTCTCGTTACTTAGATTCATACTATTATATGATATAGTGACATAGAAAAGAAAAAAAATATGAACTTTAAGATATGGAGTCATTTTGGAGTTGAGGAAAAGAAAGCAGGGAGATCAAAATGAGGTATAGAAGAGTATGCAAAAAATAGTAGTGGGAAAACATACATTCTAAACTACAATATGATTAGTATTAACACAAACATTTTAGATTAATTGACATAGAGGATCCTACATTGTGTTCAAATAACATCAGTCTCATTTAAAGGACACAGACTAGTCAGATTCCTGTTAGAGAACAGGACAATATTATCTTAAGGGATGTTTGAGGAATGACAGACAATGACAATTCTGGAAAGTTTAAATAACTGGAGTGAGGAAAAATAATAAATATAATATAGGATTTAATTAATGTTTGCTTCCATTTATATTGCATTAAGATGCGCTCTTCTATTTCTTCTAACTAGTTCATTTGTCAATCCATGTATTGTATGTGTTTTGTTGAAACATACTGTGTGGTTTAGAAATAAAAATTAGATCTTTTATTTATTAGGAGACACTGTCCTATTTTTAAGTGTCATAAAGACCTGCAGTGTATATGTACAAGGCATAATGAAGTTACCTTGTTTATGTGGGGAAATGGGTGATTATTGATGGGAAGCCTTTTGTGATAGTAATGGCAATTAAAGATTCCCCTGTATTGGCTTGGTTTTCAAATTGATTGTGTTAAAACCCAGAATTTGTTAATCCCACCTGTGGGATGGGCTTGTTGAAGTGAAAAGAAAGTCCTGAAGTGGGAGGAGCTGGTGATGTAGATTTGGAGAGACACTAGAGAGAGGCAGAAGATCTTTTTGGTAGCAGCACCTCGTGGAGAGAGAGAGACTAAGAGAATTGCTGGTGGCCGCTTTGAATTGCCCTGGACTTTTGAGACCTGCCCCCTGAGCTGCCAAGGACTGAGGAGACATGGCTGTTTTGCTGGTACTTTGTCTGTCTGTTTTGATGTTGTTTTGCCAGATTTGTCCACTGGTGAAAGACAGTCCTTTTGTTGAAGAAGTCCTGGAACCTGGCTGTTCGCTAAGAAGGCCTGCGACTGTCCTGCAGACAGAGAGTGAATACTGTCCACTGGTGAGGGACAGTACTGTTGTTGCAGGGCTCTGGAGACTGTCCTGCAGACAGAGTGAATACTGTCCACTGGTGAGGGACAGTGCTGTTGTTGCAGGGGTCTGGAGACTGTCCTGCAGACAGAGTGAATACTGTCCACTGGTGAGGGACAGTGCTGTTGTTGCAGGGGTCTGGGAGCCTTTCTGTTGGTTCAGAAGCCCTGAAGAAGGATTTTCTTGTTGTATGTTTACAGAAATCCTGGGAGAGGGCTTTGCTAATGTGTTCAGGGGTTCTAGGACTGTTCTACAGACAGAGGATAAATTCATGAAGGGACTGGCAATGTATCTTGTGGCTTTGCTAAGCCTTGTCTCCCCAGGAACTAAGATTGCTGAGAACTTGCCTCGTGTCAAGATGAAGAAAAGAACTCCATTTGGGTATTAAGTGCTGTGTTTAAACTTGATGTAACTCTGGGGTAGATTCAATTGTGATCCAGGGGTGGGGAACTTTTGACCTTATGTTTGGAAACTAATCTCCATTTGAGAAGAGGGGCTTTGTGGTGGACTTAATTAAGGTATAGCCTAGGGGTGGAGAAGTATTTAGAACAGAGACTTTGTAATTGATTGAATGATTGGAAGATCCTGGGGTGGGGTAGTACTTGGAGATTATTTAATCACACTTAGTAAATGCTGTATTTGGAATGATGTCATGTTTTGATCTTCTCTGTTCTTGGTTTGTCACTAAATAAAATAGAGAGCACTTATGCTGGTATTTTGAACCTGGAAAGTTGCCTTCTTTTGGCATTACATTACACCTTTGCAGTCCCTTCCTATGTCAATAATGTGAATGAGTTAAAAGTTAGGCCCCAAGGATATTGGGGAAATCATTTGTGGAGAATTTATTGAAGGAAAGGGATCTGTATCATACTAGTTGAGGGCAAGGAGAGCCTGTGATCCTTCCTTTTTTTCTAATCTTCTTAAAAATAATTGCCCTCCATACACTCTGCAAACCAGTCAACCAGACCTACATGCTCTTTTGCAATACTATGCTCCACCTCCATCTCTTTAGCTTTGCCCAGACTATCCCAGATTGCTGTTTCATTCCTAGATTGGTCTGCCTCCTCATTTCTGCTCCTTAGAACCCATGGTTTGTTGCAAGATTTAGCTCTTCATAAGACATGCCTTCTGTAAAAATATCTTTCTCAGTTTTTGTAAAGATCTAGATACTTCCCTGAATTTAGCATCTACCCTTCTATATTTATATGATCTCTCCCACCACTATACCTTAAGCTCCTTGAGGACAGAGATTGTTTTTTTTTCTTTATAACCCTAGCCGATAGTACAGTACCTGGCATATAATATGCACTTTAAGAATGGTTGTTGTTTGATTGAATGTAGGGAATGCATACATCAGCATGATACACTAAAGAATCAAAATAAATATTATATCATTAACTTGAACTTCACTTGAATTCCTCATCTAGCTGTACTTTTTCTTGCAGATATTAAGATTTTTGATTCTGCATTTTCATGGTCATGGTCCTATCTGAGAGGTTTGTGGTAGCCCCTCTTTTGTTACCCTGGTACAGATTACTTGAAATATAAAGTGGCAAGATTATAATTAAAAGTATACACTAAGGTCTACAAATCAAGGATTGTAGACTAGATGTTTCAGTAAGTCACAATCACTAGCTATAAATTTCCCTTACTCTGCAAGTTTTTTTTTCCTTTCCCCCCAGAATTGAGAAATGGAAAAAAAGAACTGATTTTATGGGTAGGCTTGGTTCTAGGTCAAATCCCAGAAATAATTCTCAATTTGTTGATATGTATGATGTTTTGATGGGACTGATAAAATATTTCCAAACATTATATAACATTTGTGACAGGTGCACATCATAAAGCTATACAGACAACTGAATATCATTGTCCTTTCTGATACAGAACCTTAGTGATATATTGATAGGACCATAGATCTAAAGCCAGAAGGGACACATATGGTTATTTCCAATGCCCTAATTTTACTTATGAGGAAAGAGGTCCAAAGAAGAAAAGTGATGTGCCCAAGGTCACAAAAGTGGCAACATTAGGATTTATCTCCAAGTTCTCTTAACTCCGAACCCAGTATTCTTTAACCTAGTGCTCACTGTCTTCTACTTTTTAATGTTTCTAATATATGGTAGAAAAGCAAACAAGGAAAAACAATTCTCAAGTAACCATGATTAACTGGTTGACCTCAAAATAATTCAGGGCCAATCCTGATAGTTTTACATGTCACTTTCACCAAAACTCCATGGATCCTTTGGTCTTTATTCTCCCAAGTAGAAGTGATCCTATCCTCCTCAGACTCTATGATGAGTTCAATAATTTTTAGACTTCTAATGAGTAGTGTGAATGTTTCTTTCCTTTTAATAAATTTTAAATTTCCTTAGAACAGACTGTTGTGCAAAGTATACATATTTGTTGAACTAAATTAATCTAGTTTAAAGCAACAAAAAAGATCATTTAGTATTTTAATTACCACATTATTATAATATTTTATAAAGTATATATTTTATAACACATATCTATACATACATGTTTCTACGTGTTGCCTCAAATTTACATTGCTACTATAAGAAAATTTTATGAAATAATTTCTTTAAAACTCTTACTTATATGAGGATCTTATCACCAAAATTCTTCTGATGGAGTAGCTTTCAGAAATTTTTGTCAAGGATTTTTGTCAATGCTCATAGACTATAGAATTGTTAAAGTTTAAAGACTATTCAGAATCATATTTTAAAGTTCTTCCTTCCTTCTTTCATTCCTTCCTTTATCCCTCCCTTCCTGCCTTCTAACCTCTCTCTATCCAGTAGGCTCCAAAATCTTGGAATTTCTCAAGTATAATAATGGACCATGGCCAAATCACAGTTTCTAATATTCAGTACAATTAAATAAACATTAAGTGCCTACTATGTAACTGTCACTTTGCTAATTACTGAGGATATAAAAAGAGGTAACTGATGACCCCTGACATTAAAGAATTTATAATCTAATAGGGGAGAGAACAGGCAAAAAATATATACAAAGCAAGCTATATGTAAGATGAAGAAAATAATTTAAATAGGGAAATCTTTGGAATTAAGAGTGGTTAACAAAGATATCCTATAGAAGGTGGACTTTTAGTTTGAATTTGTAGGAGTACAGGAATTCATTAATGTGAGCTGAGGAGGGATAGTGTTCCAGCAATGGGGAACAATCAAAGAAAATGCCTGGAGTCAAGAGATGGAGTGTCTTATTTGTGGAAAAGTAGGACAGTGTCATTGGATTAAACAATATATATATATATATATATATATATATATATATATATATCAGAAAATAAAATGGAAAAAAGAATGGAAATATAGGAGTGGCTAGGTTATGAAGGGTTTTAATAGCCAGACTTTTTTGCCTTTGTTCCTGGAGGCAATGGGGAGGCACTAGACTTTACTGAGAAAGAAGGTGGCATGACCAGAACTTTTTTGAGAAAATCAAATTACTGGCCAAATGGAGAGTGCATTGGAGTGGGAGAGAATTGATGCAGGTAGTCCACCAGCAGATAAATGTAGTAATGAAAGTGTGAGATGACAAGGGCCTGCAATAGAGTGGTATTAGTGTCAGAGGAAAGGATAGGAAAAATTCTGGAGGTGAAATAGTACTGGATGGAGTGAAAAACTCAGCTAGATATTAATAACAAATAGGATTCCTGTGTTTTATTGATTTAAACAGATTTTTCAGTTGATTAAAATAACTTTAAAGTAACTGTTTATTTAAAAGAGGTTTTTAAATGCCCATGTACATTGATAACTATGACAAACATATAAAAAGTAATGGAGGAAACATCTTACTTTGTAACAAATGGATTCAATTGTTAAATGTAAAGTGAGTAGCAGATGCTATGTCAGCACACTTTCACTTAATGGCATTGCTAAATGTGCTGTCTGCTTAGTTCAGAGAAAATAAGAAAGCTATTATATAAAATGAAGTATTTTCTATTAAGAATGGCAAGCACTGTATGGACCCTATCACTGTGTTATGCATTTATAACAAGGAAGGTGGTTTATAACATTTTCTTCAAGGTGTGATGTATAAGTACACCAATGACAAACTTACCTATTAGCCACATATTCAATGGATCTTTGAAAAAGGATAGGTGGGGAAAACCTATAGAATTATAATTTAAAAATCTGTAAATTAGAGAAATGGGACTTTTAGAAATGATAGAGATATGAAATAATAAAAGGTATACAAGGTACATAATGAAAATGTATTATTTGATTACAGTGAATTTTTAATGCAATGCTCATTCCACAGCAAAACCTGTGCATCTTCTGAGTATAGTATCTTTCAGAGAAAAAGAAAGTAGATATGTTGAAAAATTCAAGGTGATTTAATAATGCAACAATTATTTGTTAAATTCTTACTGGCTACAAGACATGGCAAGACATTGTAGAGGTTACAAAGGTGAACATATAAAATCCTTGTCCTCAAGGACCTTGAAATCTATTTGTAAGAGTAAACTGTAACTATGAGAGATAGGAGGAATACAACTTATTAACAACTATACCAGAAATATATTAATCTATGAAGCTTTTTTTCTCTATTGAATTTTGTTGTCTAAAAATGCAATTAATGTTCTTATTCACAGAAATAGTTTCTTCTACATTAGATGTAATCATTAAAATTATTCAAGAGTGTCTCCTAGAATGCCTGGATGATCCTTACAGATGACTAATGGACTGTATCTTAAAGATCATTGCTTTCTGGATACAAACATATATATATATATATATATATATATATATACACACATACATACATATATGTATGTGTGTGTGTGTGTGTGTGTGTGTGTGTGTATATATATATATAAAATGTGACTTCCAGAATATCTTGCTTAATAATGAGTAGTGACTCCATTTGGCATCAGGGAAAGTGGGACAGTTATAGCAACCAATTAAAATATATTAAAGATCTAAATCTTAAAAGTTTGGCCTATCCCTAGGTCATTTTGTCCAACACTCTTCTACTTTTAGGACATGGAAATGTGAAAAATTTCCACTAGTTTAAAAAGGCAAAAAAAAACCCTATATTTTCCTTTCTGTATGTAAATTGAATCATGCTAACCTTCTTACTTTGCTAATGACCAAATTCATATTCATCTGGTATAGATTTACCATATCTGAATGGATTTTATTGATGACTCAGTACGGAAAATAATTTGATCCTGGAGCAAGATAAAAATAGAAAAATAAACTTTTGGCCTTATTTTTTATAAAGATCATGGAAACCACCAACAGAATCTATTGCCAATCATAGTGGATCACTAATCTTGAAATCAATATGAGGGCATAATGTTACTGGCTAAAATTAAGATTATAAGTAAATGAAACCTTACCTAAAATGATGTGGATATAGAAGTCACTACTCTCTATTCTCTCTTAAAAGTTCATTCATTTTGTTAAGTAATTTCTATATTTGGAGGTAGGAACTGAACTCAATATTAAATTAGTAGTATTTCCTAGTGTTTATGTAAATTTCTACTCTTTGAAAAATTGTTTAATGGCTTAAATAAACAGTATGGCCATTCAAATTCCAGCAGAATCTCTGATGATACCTTAGCCTCAGATATGTTCCCATATGTATACTTGGAATACCTCCCACATATCATTACCCTGCATTCTTCATTCTTCATTTTTGTTTGGCCATATCAGTGTGATTTTCCTACTAACATTGGGCTGAGTAGGAAAAGATCAAGAGTAAAATCTCATCAACTATGCAAAATAACAGTGTTTTCTAAAATGGGAACTACCATTTCAATGAAAAAGAAAAATCAAATATCCATATATTATCCAGATCCTTTCTTTATTAATGAAGTCTTGTGTACATGAAGTACATACAATAAAACTAGTGGTATGTGTATGTATAATCTATGTGATTTAATGTCTTTTTCTTCTCCTTACTTCTTAAGCAAATGAAGTATGAGAAAAAGAAGGTACCCTATCTTTTGTTGGAAGAAGTATCTTCTTGACAAGTCAGAGAAAGCCAAAGAGGAATTTCTTTTGGGATATATTCCTTACTGATTGGAGCAATTGAAAATCTTCTTATAACATATGCACAAATTATCTTTGCAGTGACTAGTGTTCTACACATTTAATGTATCATTATCATGTTATTACTGTGAATATTTTTTCCATTCTCCAGTGAGATATAAAGCTCAAAGTTCTAGCATTTCAGTTTTGCAGAAGTTCATATTCCTCAAGGACTAAATAGGCTCCAAAAAATTAAGTACAGTATTATATTTATTTAATATCCTAATTCATAGCAATAATTTTAGTTCTTTTAATTTTTAAGTACAAAGGTACTGGTAATATTTTTAGCTAACAGTGAGCCAGGTCAGGAGTCAAATTTCAACACCTTAAACTGTCTATAGGCATCTACACAAAATGAAATAATATTGTTTAAAAAAAACTTTAACAATATAATTTCAAAAGACTTATCCTGGTTTTCCCTCTCAAAGTTCCATTAGCTAAGAATGAGCTATAAAAAATGCATGCTTAATTTAAAATAAAAATAAATTCATGAATGCTTTGCTTTAATTGATATGTATACTGTGTAAAGTTTTATTTAGTTCTGGTTTTCAGGCACTACTCATACACATAAAAGCAATGTCCAGTATGCTTTTTAAAATATTTTAAAAATCCAAAGTGTCATATTAATTTCACTTTTTTAATTTGAGGGGTGAAAATATATAAGCAGCACTTTCTATGTTCAAAAGAAAGCAAGAAAACATAGCTAAAGAAATAATTTTTCATGTATCAAATATTCAGTTTTTCTTAAGACAAAGAAAGTAATTTGGATGTCTTTTCTTTTACTGTTACTTCTAATATTGAAATATATTCTTTACATTAATTCTAACTTTCTAGGATGGTTTTTCTCCTTTAGCAAAGTAATAAACTACCAGGTTCCAAGAACAAGCCACTTAGGGATAATTCAAATGAGGTGTTTCCAGAAGGACTAACCCACAACTGCAACTGGCAAGGAAAAACATACACAAACACATAAGAAAGCTATGGACATATTTTATGATTAGATTTTGCACAATAAAATCTTTATTTGGCTTAGAAAAAACAGTTCAAAGATGAGTTTTAAGTTTCAATTTTTATGGATTTAAGGCCAGGGTATCAATATTATATGTCATTGAAACAGAAATTCTTGAGGGGATGGCATAGGAGAAAAATATATTCAAACTTATAATAAAAATATTCTTCAAATAAAAAAAATATTATTAAAATGTAGTTATAAAAACCTGGTTCTTTGAGAATATGTCATCTATTTATGAGGCCAGAATAATAAAATATGTGGCAGGTAGTATTTGAGGGAGGCAGAAAAGATCTCTTTCACCATTTTCTATGAAAAGGAAATACCATTATCTATTATTCTTCCTCACTTGGAAATATAGTTGCACCTCTCCTTTTTTTCTTCTGCTTAAAAGTTGCAGAAATAATATCAAACATATGTTTAATGTAATTCAGTCTGATATGAATCAGATCAATTATCTGAAAGACCCAGATTCAGAATCAAAATTTTCAAATGTCCTTGAAACTCTCAACATTTTGTGTGTGTGTGTGTGTGTGTGTGTGTGTGTGTGTGTGTGTGTGTGTAAGAGGGTGGAGGGGAATGGTTATTTCAGAGTTCACAGCCTGGGAGGCCTACTGAATGAAGAATTTCTTAAAGACCCTCAGTCTTCATTTGTGATCTCTAATGCTTCCTGTTTAATCTATGTGAAGAAGAAATTGTATCCCCTATGCCACAGTGGAATCCTAAAAATCTATGCTATTAGCAACTTGACATTGACCAAAGTTAGATAATCATTTTTATGACATAATGCCTTAAATGTGTTATTCAAGGAATATCAGTCATGGTTGTCAATAATCAATAAAAGAAGTTAATTTGGGGGTACCATGGAATTTTGAAAATAATAAAACAAAATTTCATGGCATAGTATATATTCCTCTGAGTTTCTTAAATCGTGTGCCAGGGAACCTCAAGGATTAGTCCAGGGTAATAAACTGGAAAGACTTCAAATATGAGGTGTCCCAAACATTGTAGTTCAGTTTTAATTTTTAGAAGCTTAAAACTAAACTGACTTCTGGTTCATCCTCTATAGACCAAGCAACATTCACCATACATGTTCTTTCAGCATAAGGCTAGATAAGATTGTAGAAGCTGAATTAGCCACAAAGTTACAAAAATAGTAATTTTGTGATAACAAAGTTATCATAAAACTAATCTACTAGGAAGACAGGAGAATACTCTGCTGAAATGATGAAATCTTAATGTATTGGAAGTAACATTATAAAAAAAAAAGTTAATCCATTTATCCTAAAAGAAGCAGAATTGAATATTGGGGTGGGGGGAAGATGTGAGAGTATCAAGATTAAGTTCTAGACTCCCCCCTTTTAAAAAAGCTTCCTATGTTATGTTGATCTGTCATTCACTGCTTTTGTACAACAGTTTCATCATCTATAATATAAAAAGCTTTTCATATATAATCCTCAAAATTCTTTTCCATGTCTAGCAGACTGTAAATTAGATTTCAGTTTGTAACCTACTGACTGGTAAAACATTTGCAACTGTGGTTTAAAACTTTTGAGGCTGACTTCTTAATGTGCTTTCCTTTTGTTTTAATTTTTATTTTAGTCTTAAAAATATTTCTCTCATTTTGCCTGATTTTATCTACCAAAAGATTTTTTAATGTCTTTGAAATTCTAGGGATATTGACTTCTCAAAAATGAAAACTCAAGAATCCCATTCTAGGTTTCTTAAAAGAAATCTCTAGGATTTCAAATCAATATTATTTTAACTTTTTGGTGAAAATGACCTAAAGGTCTGGATGTGTTTTGGAAAAGCTAAAATGATTTTCAAGGGTTGAGCATTTCAGGCCTCCACCAATGTCACTTTTCAAAATTAGAAGAAGGCCCTCGTAATTCTGCACCAAAACCTTCTGTCTCCCTTTTCAGTTGTAGGAAAAATAGGTTGGGTGATGAATTTATTGATGATATCAATTACTAATGCTGTTTTCATGGTTGTGGGTGACATAAATGACATTGTCAATTAATTCAATTGGCTTGGCCAATGAGTCCAACCATTAGTTTCAATGAATTTAATAATTTATTTGTTTTTGTTTTTTTTTTTAATTTGTTAACTCAAAATCTGGCGGAAACAAATGATGTAAATCAGAAGTTAATAAAGCATTTAAAAAATAAAAAATAAAAAAAGAATTTAATAATTTATTAAAAATGCATCATTGATTTCTAAGACATATTGGCAAAGGAAGAGGAAAATAAATTTAGGGCAAAAAAAAAAACTTATGGTAGTGGGTAATGTATTTGAATAGAGTAAACAGGAAACCTGGATTTGGATTTTGATTCTGTCACTTACTCTCTCATATGACCATGGATTAGGCACTTAATTTCTTGAAGTCTCAGTTTCATTATCTTAAAACAGTCAAATGTGAATAGCACCTTACATATATGTGTGCGTGTGTGTGTGTGAGTGTATGTGTGTGTGTGTGTGTGTGTGTGTATATATATATATATATATATATATATATATATATATATAGTTATTGTGTGACTAAAAAGAGAGCATGAACATAAATTGGTATTCCAGGTTTAAAGAGCTATATAATTGTCAGTTATAAAAAAACTAAATTGTCCAATTCTCTTTATCAGAAGAATTCCATGCCCCCTACTTAAAATAGCTAAGTTATAGTCTCGATTGTACACTTTATTTAGTTAAATTGAGGTGAATAATACATTCATTAATTGTAAATTAATGATGGATATTAGAAAAGGGGAAACACATTACACAAATCTTACACCTTAAAGCAATGTTTATAGATTTCTGAAATGATTGTATGTAAAGTATATTTTCAATAAAATGGAATGGTTTTATCTTCTATCTACTATGCCATTTGCATCATTTTCCAAACCCTCAATAGAACCTACTAAAGCACAATGTCAGGTATCTAATCACAACAGAGCACTTAACAGTTCAGAAAGAAAAGGATCTGTAATCTTATTTTGAATCTATCTTTAATTGCAACATTATGTGCCCTTAATTTTCTAGTCAACAACATTAATCATAACTGCATCATCAACATTATTATTATTAGTGTATATATGGAAATAGGGAGGAAAAAAACATAATGATGTGAGAAAAAATAATAACAGTTTATATTTGGGGATCAAATGTAAAAAATTGAAAAACAAAAGTTAAGGCAAAGTAAAATTTATGCATAAAAATGCAGACAATAATTTCATTTTTTATTTAGGTTTTTTGTGTTTGTTTCCCCATGTAAAGAACAATTTTTAACAGTTTTTTTTAAAATTTTGAGTTACGGATTCTCTCACTTCCTCCCCTTCACTCACACCCCCCCATGGAGAAGGAAAAAAAATTGATATAGGTTATTTATATATGTGTAATCATTCAAAACATATCCATAATAGTCACATTGTGAAACAAAACACAGATTAAAAAAATAAGTTCAAGAAAAATAAAGTAAAAAAAAGGTTTTTTTCTATCTGTATTTAGACACCATCAGATCTTTCTCTGGGGATGGATAGCATTTTTCAACCTAAGACCTTCAGAACTGTCATGGATAATTGTATTGCTGAGAATAGCTGTCATTCACAGTTAATCATCCTACAATATTTGCTGTTACTTTGTACCCATTACATTTCACTTTGCATCAAATCCCATCAGTCTTGCTAGATTTTTTTGAGAACATCCTATTCATCATCTCTTATAGTACAATAGTATTTCATCACAATTACATACCATAACTTATTCAGCCATTCCCAAATTGATGTGGATACCCTCAATTTCTAATTCCTTACCCCCAAGGAAAGAGCTACTGTAAATATTTTTTTGTACATAGAGGTCCTTTTGCTTTTTTTTATCTTTTTAAAGATACAGACCTAATACTGATATTTCTATGTCAAAGGGTATGCATGGTTTTATAGTATTTTGGGCATAGTTCAAATTTATCTATAGAATGGTTTAATCAATTTGCAATTTTTTCTTTCTTTATTCACCTATTCATTCATTAATTTATCCGTTCCTTTATTTATTTTTAGTTTTCAGAATTCATTTCTACAAGATTTTGAGTTACAAATTCTTACCCCATATCTACCCGACCTCCCACCCCAAGATGGCAAGCATATTGAATATCTCTTCCCCCAATCTGCCCTCTCTTATATCCCCTTCCAAACCCTTTAAACTTTCTTTTAGGGAGAGATGAATTTATATACCCCATAGTCTATATATCTTATTTCCTCATTGCATGTAAAAACAAATTTTAACATTTGTTTTTTTAAAACTTTGAGTTCCAGATTATCTCCCTTCTCCTCTCCTCACCCACCCCCACTGAAAAGACAAGCAATTCTATATAGGTTATACATGTGTAGTTATGCAAAACTTTTCCACAGTAGTCATATTGTGAAAGACTAACTCTATTTCCCTCCATCCTATCCTGTCCCCAATTTATTCTATATTCTCCTTTGATCATGTCTCTTTTCAGAAGTGTTTTCTTCTAACTACCCTCTCCCCCAATCTATCCTCCCTTATATAATTCCCTTCTTATCCCCTCCCCCCACTTTCCTTTAGAAAAAGATACCCAATTGAGTGTGTGGGTGTTATTCCCTACTTAACTCAAATCCAAAGAGAGTAAGATGGACTCATTGCCTTTTACCTTCCTGCTCTTTCTCTCCATTGTAGGAGCTTTCTCTTGCCTATTTTATGTGTGATCATTTACCCTATTCTACCTCTCCCTTTCTCTTTCTATCAATATATCCTCTCTCACTTCCTAATTTTATTTTTTATATCATACCTTCACATTCAACTCATCCTGTGCCCTCTGTCTATGTATACATGTACACACATGCACAGACACAAACATATACATATATACACATACCCACCTATACACATACACATATATATGTATACATATCTGTACATGTATCTATACATATATATTCCCTTCAATTATCCTCATAGTGAGGAAAGGCTCATGCATTACAAATATCATCTTTCAATGTAGGAATATAAACAGTTCAACTTTATTAATTTCCTCATGATTTCTCTTTCCTGTTTACCTTTCATCCTTCTCTTGCTTCATATATTTGAAAGTCAAATTTACTGTTTGTCTCTGGTCTTTTCATCAAGAATGCTTGAAAGTCCTCTATTTCATTGAATATCCATATTTTGCCCTGAAGTATTTAACTCCGTTTTGCTAGGTAGGTGATTCTTGGTTTTAATCTTAGCTCTTTTGACCTCCATAATATCATATTCCAGGTCCTTCAATTCCTTAATGTAGAAGCTGCTAGATATTGTGTTATCCTGAATGAGTTTCTACAGTACTTAAATTGTTTCTTCTTGACTGCTTGCAATATTTTCTCTTTGACCTGGGAACTCTGGAATTTGGTTATAAAATTGCTGGAGTTTTCTTTTGGGGATCTTTTTCAAACCCTGTTAATTCTTTCAATTTCTATCCTGCCCTCTGGTTCTAGAATATCAGGAGAGTTTTCCCTGAAAATTTCTTGAAAGATGATGTGTAGGCTCTTTTTCTAATCATGATTTTCAGGTAGTCCAGTAATTTTTAAATTATCCCTCCTAGATATATTTTCCAGGTCTGTGCTTTTGCCAAAGATATATTTCACATTACCTTCTTTTTTTCATTTTGGATCTGTTTTATCATATCTTAATTTCTCATAAAGTCATTAGCTTCCATTTGCTCCAATCTAATTTTGAAGGAATTATTTTCTTCAGTGAGTTTAAAAAATTCCTTTTCCATCTGGCCAATTCTGCTTTTTAAAGCATTCATCTCTGCATTGTTTTTTGGGGGGCCTCTTTTGCCACTTGAGTCAGTCTATTTTTTAAGGTGTTATTTTCTTCAATATTTCTTGGATCTACTTTAGCAGACTGCTGACTTGTTCTTCATGATTTTCTTACATATTTTTTTTATCTTCCTAATTTTTGCTCTATTTCTCTCACTTGATTTTCAAAATCCTTCTTGAGGTCATCCATGGCCTGCTACCAATTCATACTTTACTTGGAGGTTTTTGAGGCAGAGAATTTGACTTTGCTGTCTTCTTCTCATACTATATTTTGATCATCTTTGTCACCAAAAAAGGATCCTATAGATTAATTTTGCTTCCTCACTTTACTTATCTGGCCAGTCAATTACTTGAGTTTTGAACTCTTTGCTATGGTAGAACTCTGCTTCCACAGTGGAGACTGCTATGTCCCAAATTTCTGGGGTTTTGTGCAGCTATTGTCAGAGCTCATTCTAAGTACCTGCCTCAGTACTGTGAGGATGACTGCAGCTCCACAGCCTCAACAAGCTCTGTCATGCCAGCGCTCCTCACACTGGAACCTCTGCCCAAGACTGCGACCCATATCCAAGTAGGGAAAAGCAAAAGAATCCTGCCTCACTGCCAGCAAAGAGATTCCATCAATTTCCCTGTGGTCAGTCACTTGGTTCCCCCATGATTTGTGGGCCAGGAGCTCTGGAAGAAGCCACTACAGCAGCAGCTACAGATGGCAATACTCTTCATTGCCCCACGTGTGGGGTCCAAACCACATTATTCTCTCACCCTCTTCAAACAGAATTCCCCCACTGATCTTTTACTTTCTTCTTGGTCTTTATGGGTTCAGAAGCTTGGAAACCATCACAACTATCCGTGATTAACTCTCCTGACATCTGCTCTGGCTGGTCTGTGCCTTTGTTTAGGCCAGCGAGGCTCATGCAGTACTGTGCTTTGTTCCCAGCCTGCTGTGATAGATCCTTCCTGTCAGCCTGCCAGGCTGCCTTCAGTGGGAGATATGTTTCTCTCTGTGACTTTGTAGGTTTTGTTGCTCTAAAATTTGTTTGTCATTATTTTTTACAGGTATTGAAAGTGGTTGGAGCAGAAGCTCAAGCAATTTCCGGCTTTTATTCTGCATCTTGGCTCTGCCCTTAATCCAGAATTTGGACAGTAGTACAGTAATGTCTCATTTTTCCCACATCTCCGCCAACATGTGTCATTTACATTTCTTTCCAATTAACTAATCTAATAGGCATGAGGTAGTAGCTCAGAGTTGTTTTAACTTGCATTTCTCCAATCAATAGTGAGTTATAATATTTTTTTCATATGACTTTAGATAGCTTTGATCACTTCATCTGAAAACTAATTATATATCTTGATCATTGGGAAATGATTCTTGTTTTTATAAATTTGACACAGTTCTCTAAATGTTAGAGAAATGAGGACTTTATCAGAGAAGCTTGCTATTGCCATACTGTTACTATTGCTAACTGCATTTCCCACCAATCTATTCCCCCTACCACCATTTATTCTATTCTTTATATTCTTTCAGTCTTTCCCTCCAAAAAGTGTTTTGCTTCTGGTTACCCTTTCCCCCAATCTTCCCTCCCTTCTATCACCTCCCCCTTCTCTTATTGTCTTCCTTTTTTAATTTTCTTGTAAGGTAAGATTGATTGCTTTTTAATGCCTTTTCAAATGACTGCCATTTCCTGTGTATTTTATTTCCCAGCTACACATAAAAACAATTTATAACATTTGTTCTTAAAACTTTGACTTCCAAATTCTCACCTTTCTCCCTCCATACCCACCCTTATTGTAAAGGCAAGGAGTTTGATATAGGTTATACATTTGTAGTCATGCAAAACACTTCCATAATAGTTATGTTATTTCCTTTCACCCTGTCTGTCTTCAAAAGTATTTGCTTCTGATTACACCCTCCACCATCTGCGCTCACTTCTACCATTCCAGTTTCTCTTAGTCTCTTCCTCCCTAATTTCCTGTAGGTCAAGAGAGATTTTCATACCCAATTCATTCTGCATGCTATTCCCTCCTTAAGTCAGTTGTTATGAGAATAAGGTTCACTCATTCCCTCTCACCTTCTCCCTCTTTCTCTCGAATGTAAAAGCTCTTTCTTTCCTCTTTTATGTCAGATAATTTACCCCATTTTAACTCTCCCTTTCTCCTCCCAGAATATGCCTCTCACTCTTAAATTTTATTTTTTAGATATCATCCTTTTATACTTGACTCACCTTGTGCCCTCTGTCTATATATCTATCTCTCTCTATATATATATACACACATACACATATACACACACACACACATATATATATATATATATATTTGCATATCTCTATTTCTATCTCTATCTGTATCTATGTCTTTATCTATATCTATATTCCCCCCAACTACCTTAATAATGAGAAAGTTCTCATGAACTAAAAATATGATTTTCCCATGTAGAAATGTAAACAGTTCAACTTTAATAATTCCCTTCTCTTTCTTGTTTATCTGTTCATGTTTCCCTTCATTCTTGTATGTGAAAGTCAAATTTTCAATTCAGCTTTGGTCTTTTCTGCAAGAATGCATGAAAGTCCTCTATTTCATTGAATACCCATTTTTTCCCCTGAAGTATTATACTCCCTTTTGCTGGGTAGATGATTCTTGGTTTTAATCCTAGCTCCTTCAACCTCAAAAAATATCATATCCGATGCTCCCAGATGCTTTAATGTACAAGCTGCTCTATCTTGTGTTATCCTGATTGTGTTCATACAAATCTTGAATTGTTTCTTTCTGGCTACTTGCAATAGTTTCTCCTTGACCTAGGAACTCTGAAATTTGGCAACAATATTCCTAGATGTTTTCTTTTGAGGATCTCTTTCAAGAGGTGATTGGTGGGTTTTTTTAATATCTATTTTCCACTCTTCTTCTAGAATAGCAAGAAGTTTTCCTTAATAATTTCTTCAAAGTTGATATCTAGTCTCTTTTTTTGATCATGGTTTTTAGGTAGTCCAATAATTTTTTAATTATCTCTCCTTGACCTGTTTCCCAGGTCAGTGGTTTTCCCAATGAGATATTTCACAATGTCTTCTACTTTTTTTAATTTTTTTGGTTTTATTTTACAATTTCTTGATTTGTCAAAGAGTCACTATTTCAATTTGCTCCTTTCTAATTTTTAAGAAATTATTTTCTTCACTGAGCTTTTGGACCTCCTTTTCCATTTGACCAATATTTATTTTTAAGGCATTCTTTGTCTCATTGGCTTTTTGGACCTCTTTTGGCATTTTGGTTAGTTTAATTTTTAGGATCTTACTTTCTTCAGCACTTTTTGTGTCTCCATTAGCAAGCTGCTGACTTGTTTTTCATGATTTCTTGCATCACTTCCATTTTCTCTTCCCATTTTTTCCTCTATTTTTCTTACTTGATTTTCAAAATCCTTTTTCAGCTCTTCCATGGTCTGTTACCAATTCATATGTCTCTTGGAGGCTTTGGATGTTGGAGTTTTGATGTTGTTTATTTCTGTTTGTGTGTTTTGATCTTCCTTGTCACCAAAGTAATATATCTATAGTTTGATTTTTCCCTCTTTTTTCTCAGTTTTCCAGCAAATTACTCCTATTTTTAGGTCTTTGTTAAAGTAAGTCTCTACTTCCAGCATGGAGGGGATGCTGTCCCAAACTTCATGGTTTTGTGCAGCTGTTTTCAGAGATATTTCTAGGGACCTGCAAATTTTAAATTTTTCCAAGGTTGTATGATGAAAGGAGAGGTGTTTACTCCTCTCCTGGCCTGTGCTCTGGTCTGTGAGTGACCACAAGCACTCATATTTCTCTTGGAATTTTGAGGAGGATTACCTCTCCACCTTCACCATGACTTCCCCCACACCAGTGTTCCTCCTCACCCTAGGACTGCAAACCAGATTCAAGAATCGGTAAAGCAAGAGAATCTTGCTTCAGTGGAATCAAAGAAATTCCTTCTGTCCACCTCTTATTATCTGCTAGATCCCCCCACTGTCTGTGGCTCTGGAAGTAGCCACTGTTGCAACTGCCAATGCTGCAACCCTGGGTCTAGGGCCAGGGCCAGACCGTTCTCCTTTCTCACCACGTTCCCACAGAACTTTCCTTCCAATCTTCTAAGTTGTTTTTGGTGTTTGTTGATTGAGAAGTATGGAAATTTCCACCTCTGCCAATGATTCAGTCCCCTGAAGCTTGCTTTGGACCTGTCTTTACCCAGATGGCCCATACTGAATTGCCCTCTTCTCCCAGTGCAACAGTGCAACAGACCTTTCCAGTCAACCTTCCAGGTTGCCTTGGACTGGAGATTTGTTTCATTCTGTCATTTTCTGCCTTCTGTTGCTCTAGGATTTCTTTAGAGTCTTTTTTACAGGTATTTAGAGTGGTTTGGGGGAGAGCTCAAGCAAGTCCAGGTTTTTCCTCTGCCTACTTGGCTCTGTGCCCCTAATCTATTTTAAGTTGTTATTTTCTTCAGTATTTGGGGGGTCTCCTTTACCAAGATGTTGCCTCATTTTTCATGATTTTCTCGCATCACTCTCATTTCTCTTTTCCTCTGCTTCTCTTATTTGATTTTCAAAATTCTTTTTGAGTTCTTCCATTGCTGCTGTTTTCAGAGATCATTCTAGGGATTTGTAAGTTTTTATATCTTCCAGGATGTTATGTCGTAAGGAGATATGTTTTCTCCTTTCCTGGCCTGTGCTCTTGTCTGTGAGTGACCAGAAAAACTCTTTTCTGCTCTGTAACCATGAGGATGGTTCCCTTTCCAGTGCTGCCACAAGCTTTGCTTTGCCAGTTCTCCTTCTCACAGCAGGACTGCCACCAAGAACTATGACCCAGATCCATACATGGGAAAAACAACATGGTCCTGCCTATGTGCCAGCAAGGAGACCCATGCAATCTCCTTCTGATCAGTTGTTTGATCCCCTTAACATCTTGGGTTGAGAGTTATGGAAACAGCTACTTCTGCCGCCATCACTGCTGTTGATTTCACTCCCAAGACTGCTCCTGGTTTGCATGGGCCCTGTCTCTGCTGGTGCAGCCTATGCTGAATTGTGCTCCTCTCTCAGCCTGGTGCAACAGACTTTTCCTGTTGACCTTTCAGGTTGCCTTGAACTGGGGATTTTTTTTCACTTTGCATTTTTGTGCATTCTGCTGCTCAAGAATTTGTTTATAGTCATTTTTTACAGGTATTTGGAGGGGTTTGCGAGTGAGCTTTTGTGAATCCCTGCTTTTATTCTACCATCTTGGCTCCACTGGCTACAGTTTCTTAATCATGAAAATGGATCTACCCTGGAAAACTCTTTAGTAAATATATACTTTGAAATAAGTTATTCTGTGTTATATATGGAGAGCTCCAATTAAGTCTCTCTGTCACTCTGAACTCAGGCTTTCCATTCATAAAACAAAGAGGTGAGAGTAGTTCATCCTTAAGTTCCTTTCCTACTCTAATGTTTTATGATCTGAGGTTAAATTCATGTTTCAAAGTCTTTTTGCTACAACTACTATGACTACGACAAAACAACAATGACTACTACTAATACTACTATTACTACTACCACCACCACCACCACCACCATTACTATTACTACTACTCATCTACTATTCTTACTATTACTTCTACTGCTACCAGCATCACTATTATTGATATTTCTGCTGCTGCTACTTCTATTCTTCCTTCTACTACTAATAGCTATACTTATAGCACTTTAAGGTTTTCAAAATATATTACAAATATTATCTTACTTTATCTCACATAAATCAGATTTAGGAGCTACCACAAAGTAACAAGTGTAGAAATTCAAAGAGAATATGGTAAATATCAGTAGACATAGATGACCCCTTAATAAGGATATAGTGATGGAAAAGAAAGAGGGAGGGAGTTTCAGATCATTTAAAAGTTTAAAACTTCAAAGATATCATTCCATCATGTTTGCACATAACTGAATACTGGTTGCAGAGAATAAAGAAGTCAAATGCCCAATGACAATTGCTCAATTCCTTTTCTTTATAAATATATTTAAAAGGCAATGTGATTGAATTAGAATATGATATTTTAAAATGTTATGGAAATTGATAGGTTATAACAATTTAAAGCTTAATCCAAATTTCTCATTTTCTTATAAATACTAAGTGCAAAAAAATGTTATGGTAATAAAAGTTCAGGAGAAGAATTTTATCAATTGATGTTTCAGAAGCTTATGGCACAAATCATGAATTTTTAGCTTATTCAGGAAATTTCAAAATTTGCAAGTGTTTCACCTACACTAAGAATGGTTCTAAGTCAGCAACTTCTGATTTTGTTTCATAATTATACAAATTGGGGCCATCAGAGAGATAAAACTTTTATCTGTTGAAGAAACTCTGTTATTGCATATTTAAAACAAGGAGAAAAAAATAAATTCCCTTCAAAATAAGACAACAAAACTCTAAAATCAAACACACATACTCAGATACACAAAATCTACCAAAGAGGAGGAAAAAAGTAAACTCCATGCAACCAGAGAATAACAAACTTCTCTGTAGTAATGAATTAATAAAACTAACCGAAGCAAAATTGGAATTGGATTTTAAGAAACATAATTTCTCCTAAAAAATGTAATTTCAAAAGTCTGTAGCCAATTTTAGGGTCTTAGTTTACTGACAAAAATATATAACAATAATATTAAGACTAACACAATATTTGTCTCATACCATCACTTGAGTCTTTTCTTAAACTAGAATAACAAGCCACATGGAGTGATAAGTAAACTCATAATCATAATACATCATTTACTGAATATAGGGGAAGTCCTACAGACTGCATATAAAGCTGGCCAATTTAATGAAAAAGTACAAAAAGTACTCAACTGTATTATTCAACATCTGTAGATGAAAGAACTCATGGGTCTAACTTTTTCATTTATACAACACTGCCATAATGGTAGGTACAAGATTCACATTGCTTTAATGAGTCCCTCATTTGCTGTTTTAGAAAAGCAATACCCCACTTTTTTTTAATAAATCAGTTCTTGATTGAATGTGAATATCTTTAAATGACTTTGTTGTCTTTGACTGACATAGAGCAAGAGTTCATTTTGAGAAATATAGTAATAATAGAATGTAATTGGATCTGTCAAGCATATTAACCAAAAAATAAAGAAGATATATGGTTCTTTCCAAAATTGGAGATGACCAGTAAACTCTCACATTCATTGTGAAATATATTGGAATGTTACCTAATTTTCAGACATACCAAATCTTGCTAGCTCTCGAACTTGAAAAACTCATTCATTGGAACCACCAAAGCTTAAAAGTTTTCCCTTCAATCTTTGGCTTTGTAACAACCCATTATGCAACTGTTGCCTTAGCTTAAATAATTTCCCTCATGAAAGTTTTAGATACAGTTAATTTATCTTTAAGAAGAAATTGAATAATAGGATAAGACAGTTCAATGTTTCTTTAAGGAAAATTAACTGTTATGGATGGAAAAAGACTTTGAGACATAAGAATAAAGGTCTAAAAGAATTCTTTCCTGAGACTGAGTGTGTTTATTTTTAAGGAGAACATTCTGAAGATATATTACCTGATAAAACAGAGTTTAACCCTTATCCTGTCAGGATTATATCATGAAGATAATTCTTGAGAGACTTTTATAACAAGTTTGAGAGAGCTAGATATTAGAATTATAAATTCAGGCTCTTTGGAGATGTCATTAGAGATTCTGATTAGAGATAATTGTGATTTCTTTCAGAACTGATTTATTTTTAAAATATTTCAGTATTCTAAATTGTGTCTTACATCATTTGTCACATAAATTTTGTAGCCAAAAGTACTGATGTTTGCCTAAATGTGTGAGGACAAGGTTTGATATTGATAAGTTCAAAACTTTTTTAAAAATGTTTCTCTATATACTAGGGTAAAGAACCAGGAATTAATGATGCATTAATGAGAAATTAAATCTATCTAGCTATTTATGAGGAAATATCAGAACATATCATTTCTTGCATTAAAATATGTGTAGAGAATTAATACAGAAATTGTCCAGTAGTAGCTCCATATGGTTGAGGTTTGGTATGGTTCTCTGTCTCTCTCTCTGTCTTTCTCTCTCTCTCTCTCTGTCTCTGTCTCTGTCTCTGTCTCTCTCTGTCTCTGTCTCTGTCTCTCTGTCTCTGTCTCTGTCTCT
>NW_027187283.1:1649403-1661589 GCF_028583685.1 Petaurus breviceps papuanus | reverse complement strand
TCTCTCTCTCTCTCTCTCTCTCTCTCTCTCTCTATCTCTCTCTCTTGTCTCTCCCTCTGTGTGTGTGTGTTTTCCTAAAATGATTTCCCTGTTTTGTTACTGCCTTCACTATTCTGCAAGTTCCTAGAGCACAAGGACTTGATTTTTGACTCCTCTAATTTTTAAATTACCTTCATCCTATTTCTCTAATTCTTTTCAAATCTATCTCTGCAAAGTTTTACATTTTTCCCCTCTTTTTTCCTACCACTGACTCCAACTTAACTTATTTAGGCCTCTCTTTACTCTCCCAGATGATTTATTCCTAAAGTTGGCTTCCAGTATCTAATTTTTATTCTCCCTTTAATTCTACAAGGAGCTATTCAAATTAATCTTCTTAAGTAATTTCATTAATTCACAGTTCCCCAGAAAAACAAAACAAAGACAAATCTAACAACAGGAGCAAGGAAATATTTATTTCTTTTATAAAAACACACATATGTGTGTGTTTGTATATATATATATATGTGTGTGTGTGTGTGTATCTGTATATGTGTGTGAATATATAAATATATATATATAATATATATTTTATATATATATGCATGTGTTTGTATTTGTATGCATGTATATGTGGGTTTTCTTTATGACATAGCCTGGAAATATAGTAGTCATTCACAGTCTTATCTTGCTGTTGATCAATACAGAAGCTTTGAACTCTTTTGCTTCTAACCTAATTTGCTTCACCCATCCTAGTCTCTCCATTCCCTTTGCTCTCCACTCCTAGAAGCTGATCTAACTTTTTGAAGGCATTCAATCAGCTTTACCCTACTGTATCGTAAAACTCATGAACTCAAGTGATCCACTAGACCCAGCATTTCCTAGTAGCAAATAGGGGTGCAAAACCATCCACATAGCAATAAAATATTAATTTATCATTTCCATTAAGAAGCAAACACTGCTTATTGTAGAATTCATACTCTTTATCCTATCTTTCAGTCACATTTCATAGTTCTTCACTACATATACCCTATGGTCCAGTCAAAGTAAACATTTGTAATTTCCAAAGTTATCTCATCCTTTTCCATATCCATGCCTTTACTAATGCTCCTTCTGACCTTAATGTCCTCTCCTCCCCTCAGTTGAAATCATTCTCATCACTCAAAACTGAGCTCAAATCTTACCTTCTCCAGGAAGACTTTCGTAATCTTCAGGGTGGAAAAGGTAGGCATTTTTTGAAGTGATGTGGCTCCTTTCTTCTCAGGGCAGCTGGATGGTACAGCAGATAGAATGCCAGGACTGAAGTCAGGAAGAGTCATTTTACTGAGTTAAAATATTCCTTCAGGTATTTACTTACTGTGTGACACTGGGCAAATCAGTTAACCTTTTTTTCCTCAGTTTCTCATCTATAAAATGATCTGAAAAAGGAAATGATAAACCACTCCAGTTTCTTTGCTAAGAAAACTCCACTTAGGGTTATAAAGAGTTGGACACTACTGAACAACCACAGCAACTTTTCTAGCTCCTTATTGCAGTGCTTCTTTGATAATATTTATTCTATCCCAATTAGAAACTGAAGGCTGAATTTGTAGGTCATTTATCTCTCCTACAAGAAAGACCAGGAGATGCATCTAGGGGTGGCAGTGAATAGAGCACTGGCCCTGGAGTCAGTAGGATCTGAGTTCAAATCTGGCCTCAGACCCTTAACACTTGCTAGCCGTGTGACCTTGGACACATCACTTAACCCCAACTGCCCTGCTCTCACCACTTCAAAAGCAAAAAAATAAAAATAAAAATAAAAAATAAAAAAAGAAAGACCAGTAGCTCATTGAGAATATAGATTGGATTACTGTTATGCATTAAAGTTTAATTTCCTTGAGGATGTTGACACTTTAATTTGTTGTCTATCATTAAATATGTAAGATGGTGCCTTATCACCACCATCATCATTATCATTATTATTCTGTTTTATTATACACCAGCCAATCCTTTCAGTAGATGATCTTGCCTCATACATCATTGAAAAAAATTTAGACCACCTCTTTAGACCTACACTAGGAAGATAGGTAATACATATTCACTATGTACCAGGCACTATGCTAAAAATTTGGGATACAAATTGAAGCAAAAAAATAAACAAAAAAAAATTGTACCTGTCCTCAAGGAATTTCCACTCAAACAAGGTAGGCAATAAATAAAAGTATTATAGTGGGGAGATTAATAGAGAAGGGAAATAATTGGCCAGTCTTGGTCATCTCCCCAAATCAGAGCATCAAAAGGAAACCATTAGTGGGAGAAGGGTGCCCGCCTCAGAGAAGGATATTACAGAGTGAGTAGGTTTCAGGTGCTGAGGAAAATTTCAGGGTTAGATGGCATCTGATTCATGGTAGTAAAATTTGAAGAGTAAGAGGCAAAGACAGCAGTGAAATTCAGCATCACTGCTCTGGATAAGTCTCTAAATTGGATCCCCCAATGGAATTAACAAATGGGAGAATGAAGCAAGCATAGTGGAAGAAAATTCCATAGTGAAAAGGTCTTAGATTCTAAGGAAAATTCCTGTGTAAAAGGGCAGTTGATTTATAACATCATAGTCCTTAGAGTTAGAAATATACCTCAGAATGAAACCTATCCTTTTCAATTTTGTACCAGTTTCTGAGGAGGAAGAACCCTTGCTATATGCTAACATTAAACATTATAGTTATGACATTGAGCCCATCCGCTCTCATCTCCTCAAAGAATTTGTCTGTTTGATGAGTTAAATTCCCTCTCTTAATTTCAGCCCATCCTTGTCCACCAGTTTTTATGCTACTGCTTACAAATATTCCTAGATCTCCCCCAACTTTAGACAGAAACTAAACAAAAATAAAATTGGTACTTCAGACAAAAATGAAAGGAAAGTGCCTACATACACCAAAATATTTATAACAGCAACAAAGAATGGAAGCAAAGTAGATACCAACTGATTAGAGAAAAGGAAAAAATGGATTTCAATGAGCACTTCTGAAGGAACATCAAAATTAAGGAGATCAAAAAGTATCCAACTTTTGAAATATCATTTCTGTTTGGCAATTATTTTTTTTCTGAAGTCACTACAGAAGAAACAATTAAATAGAAACCTCAACAAAGAATAATGGCAACAATTTATTTCTACATTATTACAATAAATATGTCTTACAAACATATTTAATAGGTAGTCATTTAAAACCATACATTAGATTAGGGGAAGAATGTTTGCATTATAAAATGAGTGATACTGAATTTCTGTTTCAATATCATTATTAGTTCGTTAAAACTTAAGTCTGCAAGTGTACAGAAAAAAGTTTTCCTTGAAAAATACTGTGACTCAAATGATACTATTTTTTTTCTACTCACAGGAAGTAGAAAAGCCCCAGATGGTTTTGAGCATTTAATTTTCAAGATAAGTGGATTCTCTGCCTCTAATAGCTACATGGTGGCTGATCACTATTCACTTCAAAAACACTTCTGAACTGTTTGAGTACTGGCACCACTGAAAGCTTCACCTGTTTCCTTGGGATACCTCTTACTGTGGATTTGATGACAATGAAAACAATTAAAGAGGAGAACTATTAGAATTGTAGAAATTGAACTTTCTTTTTTCTCCTCAGTGAACTACATTTTCTGTAAGTTGTTTTCCTTAAAAAATTAGTCAAATGTAAAGACATATTAGAGAATTTTAAAAAATTACAGACAGACTAAAAATATAAATATAATAAATATAAATAAAGATATAAAAATAAATTAGTAAGATAATGTTTATAGGATAAGAGATGATATTGATTGGAATCCAATTTTATTTAATTGAACTAAATGATCTTTTTAGCCCTATGACCCAGGTTTCAAGGTACATTTTCCCCAAGATTTTCCTATGTTATTGACAGAATGCGTTGAACTTCTTTCCTGGCAGGGGGAGGGGTGGGGGGGGGGGTCCAGAGCTGATACAAGAAGTATGGAGAGAGATGAAATGCTTCATTACTGCTTAGACAAAGAGAAGGAGAGAGGATGGGAGGAGAGAAAAGAAGAGAAGAGACAGACAGACAGAGAAACAGAGACAGAGAGAAGAGGAAAAGAAAGGCATAGAAATAAATGATTCCAGAGTTTTCATGTAACTAATTCCAAGGAGGAAAAAAGAAAAAGACTCTTGTAGACATATAAAGAGAAGCATAGTCCTCAATATCTCACTATTTTCCAGTTTTTGTATCTAGCAAATTTGAAGTTACCCTTGTGATGAGGGCTTTTCTCTTGGTTAAGAGAGATCTCATCTTATACCCATCTGAAGAGCTCATTCATATACTCATTTTCTGTTATAGTCTAATCTGTAGGATTTCTTTGATGTCTAATTGTTATCTTCTTAAATAAATGATTTTATTTACTCTATACTACTTGTGATTTTTTTTTGTGTAATTAGCATTTGTTTGGCAGTGGTTAAGCCTACAGGTATAAGCTTTGGGTTTTTTTTCCCTTTGAAGTATAGTGACTAGATAATCTAGTGACCTTGTTGCTTTTTGAACTTCAAAGAATCATGACTTTAAATGAGTACTATTAAGGAGGAAGCATATATTCTAATGTAGTTTCCATTCTCTGAGAAAAAAAATAGCAGCCATCCTGGTTGCTTCTTCTGCTCTCCTCCAGACATGAATCAAAATCATCTGTGGAAAATCATAAGCAAATTTCCAGAGTATCCCTGTGAGACACATTTAGATAATGCACAGTGACACATATATCCTAAATGGACAGTGCACATCTTACACACAAAATATATGACAGGAATTCTGAATAACACTTGCTCTCAAGAAGCTTATAATCTATTTATTGGAACCATGAGTACACAAATAACTAAATATACATCTACAAATTAATAACCCATTCAAGTAAATGTAAAATATAACCAAAACCCCACAAACAATTCAGCATGGCTAAAGAGGTCACACTACCACTTGATTTCTTGAATTCACCATACCTAATTTACAATGTCAGAGTCATAAAATACTGTTTATTTCTGCTTGCAGGTCAATGTTGACTAGTGATAGAGAAGGGATGCAATTAAATATTATTCAGTTATATCTGTTTCCTGAGGAATATATGATTTAAATAAGGTGATTTACATTGATCTGATTAAACAGATATCTGATCTTCACTTTGTTTTATTCAGCTTATATTAATTCTAAGCTAAGCTTGCTAACTTAATCAAAGAATTAGTAAAGATGAAAAACATTATGGATTGTGAACTCTAAAATTGAATTTATTAAATATCAAATGTTTATTGATGGTGAATGTAATGACAGTAATAGAATAAAAATGAAGATTATTGTATGCATTGCATTGTATTCTTATTTCCAGATTGGTTTACTTACTAGCATCACAACTTACATTATTTATTTATTTTGTATGAGTAATTCCTCCTGTTTTGTATCATATTCATTACTGAAAATATCCTTCTTTTATCCCTTTACTCATTGAACCAATCATTATATAACAAAAACTTGAAAATAAGAGTAACAATGTTTAGGAAAACTAGCCAATATTTGGAATTATATCTGATGATATATGCAAAATTAAATGATCATAGCAATTTGCATCCTCAGCAAAAGAAGGGAGGTATATTCTTAGTTGTATATCTGGATAGCATTTTGAAAATAAACATAATTTAGTGGTTAGAGGGTTAAATTTACCATTCATTGGGCAGTTGTTAAGCCTGAAGGTCTAAGCTTGGGTTATTCTTTCTCTTTGAAGTATAGTGACGAGGTAATCTAGTGACCTTATTGCTTTTTGAACTTCTAAGAATCATGACTTTAAATGAGTACTATTTAGAAGGAAGCATATATTTTTTAATTTTTTTTCAACTGAGTTTATATAGTCAAAATGAATTGACTTTTGTTTTCATTTAGTCTCAGCTTTGTTGATTTCTTCTCTGATTGCTAGGAAAAAAAATTAATGCATGAATGAGACCATGAAAACATTTATGTTTTTGAGCAGAAGCTATGGTCTGAAAATTTTTCCCAGGCTGTCTGAAATTCTTCTCAGAAATTTCATGAAGCTCATTTTCTTTAGGAAAGCATATGGGTTTAATGGGGGAAAGGTCTTAAAAATTCTACAGTCCTGATGGTTAATAGAGCTTCTGTAGCTTATGTAGTATTAGAAAGTGAACTGACCTTGAAGTCTGAAACATAAGTTCTCATAAAACACAATCAATATCCTTAGACAAGTTATTTAAACTAGTTGAGTTTGATTGTCATAATTATGAAGAAAAGCACCTGGAGTAAATAAATGCTGTGATACTTCCAAATTCCAAAGTTCTTGAAAAATAATATTCAAGCATTTTTTTCTGTGCCTTCAAAGAAGGTCCTGATTTTGAGATCAGGATCTCAAAATCTCTTCTATCAAATTTATACATCTATGAGTCTTGGGGGGAAATGTACTCCAAAAATGAAGGTGGCACATTAATTTAATAACCAGCTTTACAACTATGTGTTCTCAACTGGTTAACCCTTCCTTCTGTGCTAACAATCAAAGGATTTAAATGTAATTAGATTATAACTGCATATTTAAGGGACTGAATAATTTTATGTGTGGGTTCAAAAAATATTTTGCTAATTTATCACTTTCCTTATTTATCTTATTTCATATCTTAAAGATGTTTACTACTGAATGTACATGTCTCTGGCATGATGTAGAAATATTATGAAATGGGAGCTTAGGCCATATTTATTATTATTAATGCAAAATTGCTGCACTGAACTTGTGAGCAGTGGAGAAGTGATCTATATTCAGATATAACTGATGCCTTTGTTAAGTATAGTACTTGAATTAATTTATAATAAGTTATTTGAATTTAAGGAGGAAGAAAGTAATCTTATGGAAAATAACTTTACAACTTAAAATCCAAAGATGTTGGAAATTATGAAGTATCATCCACTAACCAAAGAAAAGTTTCTGATAATTTCTTCTTTCTCAGTCTCTCTGCCTCCATCAGTGTCTTTCTCTTTTTTTTTTCACTCATTCTAGTAACTTAATAGTTTCAAACAAGTTTCTTCTTTGTTGATTCAAATATTTACAGGAAAGTTTATTAACATGTCAGGTTTTTCATTTGAAAAATATTTCTAAGACACAGGTTGGTGGGTGAGCAGGGAAAAAATGTAATCTGATCCTAATAGTACCTTATCAGAACTTAAAATTTTGAGTTATCAAAATGACTAAGACTTGTCAACAATGTTACTTGGGGTTTTCTCCCCAGTGTTTACATTTCTACACATATTCATTAATTTTATCTTTAATGGAGATCTCATCTTTGAGCCATTTTTGCATTTCAATCCTAACCTATTTCTCAGTTATAAAAGGGAACATTATTCATAATACTCAAATTCCATATTAAAATAAAAAATATCTTTAAAAATGGCCCATGCTATTATCATAAGTAGAGTAAACAAATAAAGAAAGCATTAATCAACAACAATGTATCATTAAGGGATCATTAAGGGAAAATTATAATTATAATCTATTATATAATGTGTAGCTTTTTAAACATCTGGCATTCATTATATATGTAAATTTTAACAAGGGAGGCAAACAATGTTAAATCATGTAAAAATATGTACTATGTAATAAAGGTAGAATGATTAATCTTATAAAATGCATTTTCAACATTACATAACAGTATATAGTTTAAGAATTATTTATAAATTATTACTGTCTATATAAAAACAATATGCATGTAGAATATATGTTGATAATTTCAAAGTGATAATTTTAAAGCACTCAGTGATAAAGTATGTGTTTCTTATTTGAAAACCATTCTCGATGTACTAAGAACAAAAATGTGAACATCTGGAAAACATATAATCATTTTTGCTTGTTTCTTTTTGGGAAGGAGTGAGAAAAAGTCTTGAAATCATTGGATGTTATATACAATGTATTAAAAAAAAGCTAGACTAATATATGAAGAGCTTAAACCATTCACGTTCTAGAGAAAAGGACTTAATTCCTATAATGTTAGGAAATGTCTGTATAACACACAAATTCAATGTTTCTTCTTCTTTGTTGGGAAAATCTACACAGTAAGATATTCAACAAATTTGTGTATTTAACATAGATACATGCAAATCTGTGATCTCATAGCTATGGATACATCTTTCAATGACACAGTTCACAATAGCTTTGATCTTCCATAAATTTGCCACAGGGTTGTCCAGCCAATGCATAAGGTCTTTTGTTCTCTTGACATTATTAGAGATAGCAGTGGAATACATGACCTCTATATCAGTTGGTCCTTATCATAGTTATATAATTTGTCTGTTGTTATTTTACTTGTTTTAAGATTTCAGATGCATCTTTTATACTACCTTCTCCTAATACAGATCTTTTTATTGCCCTTTGAGTGTCCCTCAAATATAATTTTTCAGACACCAGAGTATTCCATCGTAAAAAGTCAGATAATACCAGTGAAAGGATACTGATATTGAGAAGATAGTCCTTTATTTCTGAGAGAAATTTGGGGTCATTGAAAGAATTTTGTAATTTTCAAAAACTAATTTCTTTAGTTCAAATCTTTGTCACAATTATTATCAATTTCCAGGCTGTTTTTCAGAGAGAGAGAGAGAGACAGACAGACAGACAGACAGACAGAGAGACAGAGAGAGAGAGAGAGACAGAGAGAGACAGACAGAGAGAGATAATCTTAGTTGTTCATCCAATTAAATATCACAATCTACTAGAAAAGGATTAATCATCTGTTTTTGTTGTTATTGTTTTTTTTTTATTCCATGGGTAAAGAAGCCAAACATTTTGACTAACTATGAGTTTCATTTAAGAGGATCAGAAATGTTCCATATGTTGAAGAAATCAGGATACATAATATTGTCTTGAAAAAGGACTATTTGAGCACCTTCATTACCCATAGGAAATATATTTTTACTTAGAATCTTAAAGATAAGAAAAAAGAAAATGCATAATTAAAACAACTACAAAATGAACTTAAGTTATTGTTTCTAAAAACAAAATAGGAAATGGATGGTGACAAGAACAGGATGCTGAATAAAAGAAACTCAAAGAAAAACTAATCTTTCTTTATAAATCTATAATCCAAAACAGAAGTGAATGCCTTAGGTAGCACACAATTGATTGTCTTTTCCAGTGAAGAAAATATGGCAGTCACTGAATTAGAATGCAAATTCATTTGTAGAGTATCACAAATAATAATGGGGTAACAGTATGAAAAATTTCATTTTATCAAATAATTAGGAGCAGTGTAAATGAAAGTATTATTTGAGAAAGGTTGGCTGCAGAGAAAATTAAGCCACATTGTCCAAAGGTCATTTAAGGGAGAAGTTGGAAAAAATACACACAAAAAATGAAAAAAATTCTATAATCTTATAAGAAATTATTTTCCCTCTAACTTTCAGTAAAGTTAACAAATCTAAACTCTATACAATCTCTGATGTGCTCCCAAAGAAGAAAGCAAAGAACACTTTGTACATACTGAAAGGCTATCAAAGATGATATTAGAAGGGAACAAGCAGGCTTTTATGTATATTATCCACAGGTGACCATAGCTCTACCATCATAGAATTAACTGAAAGATATAGAGAATATGCTCTGTACGTATATGCTTTGGAATATATGATGACAAAGGTAACTTTATTTGATTACCTTATTATTAAAATATTAAAAATGAGACAGAAAAAGGGTAGTCAATCATTTATTCACTCGCTCTTCACTTATTATGTGCTAGGAACTATGCTGAGCACTGGGTACACAAGGAAAAAGTAAAAACAGAGCTCCCACCCTCAAGTATCTAACATTTTAATGTGGAGAAAGAATACAAACAAAAGTAAAACAAACAAATAAAATATATGTATTAAAAAGATAAATACAGTATGTGTGGACAGTAAATAAAGAAGTTTCTCTAGCAGTGATGGGTTGATATGGGGTAATTGGAAACACCAACTGCGTAACAGTCAAACTTGAGTTTATATTTTAAGGGTGGAGATAAAGTGAAAGATTAACACAGAGATAAGGGACATCAAGTGAAAACATTGAGTCTAGAGATGGAGTGCTTAAAAAAAAGCTAGTGTAGTTGGAACACAGATAATGAACAAATGAATAAAATGTAAAGAGATTAGAATGACAGGAAAGGACAAATCTATGAAGATCTTTAAATATCAAATATGTCATTTTATTTTTAGTCTGAAAAGTAATAGGAATCCACTTGAGTTTATTGAATAGGAGACTGGTATTGCCAGAAATGTACTTTTGAAAAAAAATCACTTTGGCAGCTAGGCAGATGATGGAACAGAATTGGGAAAGATTTAAATGGAGGCAATTAATGAGAAAGCAATTGTAATGGTCTGGTATGAGGTGATAAGAGCTTTAAACATGGTGGTGACTGGGTAAGTATAGACTTGGAGGTGTACATACAAGCTATTGTAAAGACTGAATATGAGAATTTAGTACAGGAAATTTGCAAAGAATATCACTGGTGTATTAAGTCTGTATGACAGAGAAGATGGTAGTGTCCTTGACAGCAATCAAAATTGTTGAAAGAGAAAAAGGTTTTGGAGGAATTGTAATGATTTTTATCTTGGACAAGTTAAATTTGAGATGAATTTTGAATATCCAATTTGAGTCATCTAAGAGGTAGTTGATGATGATAACTAAATCCATGAGAGTGAAAACCATGTGAGATACTACTCATGAAAAAGAGAAGTGGTCTCAAGACAGAGCCTCGAAAAACACCCATGGCTAGGGGACATTACTTGAATGAAGATCTAGCAAAGAAAACTAAGAAGTAGGTACAATACAGGTGGACAAAAAATTTGGAGAGAGTAATGCTACAAAAATTGAGAGGAAAGGGCATCCAGGAGAAAAGAGTGATTGACAGTGACAAAACTTGCAGAGAAATCAAGATAAATGATGTTTGAGAAAAGGACACTAGATTTGGTAACTAAGAGATTACTGGTGAGTTTGAAAATAGTTTAAGTTGCATGATAAAATTGGAAAACAGATTACTAAGAAGGGTGGAGAATTAAATGAGAAAAGAGGAAGTGGCAACTCTAAGTGCAGATGGCTTTCTCTAGGACTTTACCTGAGGAGAGGAGAGATATAGAAAAATGGCCAGTAGAAACAGATCTATAAAGTGAGTATTTATAAGTATGAGGGACATATGGCTTTATTTGTAGACCAGTATTTGGGTAGAATTAAAATATTAGTAAAAGAGTCCAATCTGAAGGTGAAGACAGGAAAAATAGGCAAAGAGTCAGAGTAGGTGGACTCCATCCCTTTGAGACAAATGATTATTAAAAATCAATGATTTTGGGAGATATAGAGTTCTCCCTGTTTCTAAAGTCCTCATTCAAACCTCAGTCTCTGAGGTTTGAATTTCTATTCCGTGATGGTGAGACCCCAAACAACCTTAGAAAGAAGCTAATCTAACATGAATTCCTACCCCTTGTATTCCACTCAAGCAAGCTTGGGTGAAGGTAGATCCTTTGTCTAGATTGCCCAAGGATGGGGATGGTATGGGTGTAGAGATAGTTTCTGTTCAAGAAAGACATGATGTCACTGTCCCAGCCCTTCACTGGAGTGAGCCCACTTCTCTTTTTAAAATCTCCCTCTCATTAATTGTTAACGAATCAGGTGATTGACACCCTCAGGAATACCTGCTCTTCCAAGGGCTTATAAACTATGTGCACATAACCATGAGGTGTCCTTGGCATTCAAGAGTGCCACTGAGCCTTTTATTAATAAAATGCTAGCAATATTAATAAAATGATTAATTACCCTGAAACTATGACTGTCAAACTTTTTAAATGTCATACCCTATATGCCCACACATCCAGGAACAACAAGGGAAACAACAGTATCACAAGTCGTGGAATATTAGTACAGCATGGAAGTTTGAAACAACCACTGTTCCTACAAATTTAGGTATTGAATTCAAAAGATGGTGATACGCAGCCCCTTTGGAAGAATTTTGTATTAGTGATAGTTTTATGATTCTGTTGTTAAATGAATCATCGAGAGAGAGATAAGAAGTACAGGAAACAGGGACCTCTAGAAATTCCTTTGGTGATTTTGCATGAGGTGTTTTTCCCTTATATGTCTTTTCTGTGAAGATTTTAAGAGATCACATCATCTAACTCACCTGAAGCACACACACACACACACACACACACACACACACACACACACACACAC
>NW_027187283.1:1582884-1649393 GCF_028583685.1 Petaurus breviceps papuanus | reverse complement strand
CACACACACACACACACACACACACACACACACACACACACACACACCTTGAACACACCCAGTCACCTACCCACATCCATGCTCAAATTCCCCAAACCTCCAATCTTTTGTTTCCATACTCCACCAGTCTAGGAGCTTAGGCCATGGAAAAGACAAAAATGGTTAGTAGAGGTGGCGAATTTTGATTTCCAGGACAAAGAAAACTTGTTTTTTCATAACATCTTCTGACTTATCCCTTCTGCCAAAGAGTACAAAATTTTAGCAAAATAATGCATAAAAGAAAGGGAAATTCTATGTAATTGCCCACACATCTTGATCTATCTGATATTAATTATTAGTTTGACTAAATGTGCCCATAGTATTGTTTTATGCCAAATGGACTAGGCTTTAATCATATTTTATCTAAAACTGTGTGGAAAAAGTTTTATTCTTTCTCCTGTCCTGCTTTTAAGGTGCTATCTTTAGGTTGTCAAGTGTTTTGCTAAAACTAAAATATTTGGTATATTTTTGCTTTATAGAGTTATTGTTTGGAGACTAGATAAGCAAAAATACATCATTCACTTAAATGTCATTCAGTGTGAGGCATTAAAAAAATTGGTGGGAAGTCAACTGGAAAATGAATTGTTTGAGTAAAGGCTTAACCATCCTTTTATAAATGCAGGTCAGTGAATTGTAAGTGTTTATCTAGACCATTTTCTATTGTATGGCAAAAAAAATGTCAAAATGAATAAATAGATGGTAACAGAATGAATTGCTGACAATAATAATAGGATTCATTACTAACAGGCAAGGAATTGTCATTATCTTAAATGAAATCAGAATGAAAGGAAGAAAATAATGAAGTATAACTAATCATTGCATAAAGAAAAGTGTATGAATCTTTTGTTTCTTTGTTATAGGGACTTAAAAAAACACATAGGAAATTTAATCAAGTTTCATCATACTAAATCTTCAGTGTTGCCATAATTTGGTAGTGAGCCAAGCTAAACAACTAGGAGTACTAGCAATATACTTATGTAAAAACTCTAACTGATGTCAATAGCAAAAAATCTATATTAAGTTCTTATACTTGATTTAATCTTTGCTAAGATAAGAATTTTTTTCTCTGAATAGTGGTTTCCCTAGGAAAAAATGCCAACTAAATATACACATACATACATACATACATACATACATACATACATATATTTTTTCCTTAAGATAATTTGGGTGAAATGTAACCATCGGACTGTAAAAAGCTTTGTTGAGAAATTACTTTATCTTTGCAAATAATATCTACACAACCTTTCTTGATTCTAGAGTGTTCCAGAAAACTGAAATATCTTCTGCCTTGTATTCCCAAGACATTCACCTGAAATAATTTTTAAAAGGCTAAAAATTAAATTAAACCAAGAAATTAAATTCCTTGATTACATAAATTTTCTTTATCCCCTTCCAGGTATTAAAATCTATATATACAACATTTATTTACTTTTGACTTTCACTCTCCCTCACTTTACTGAAGTATTCTTTCAAACCATTGTCTTATAGCCCTCCTCCTTTACAAATTTCTAATTCTAGGAATATGCATATACATTCATTCTTTCTGCTTCCTTCCTTCTCTCTCCTCTACCTTTTGAAATTTGGCTTTCCAACCCATAACACAAATGAGACTGTTTTCCTAAAGTTAGTAGTTTCCTCTTATTTTATTTTATTTTATTATATATATATGTATATATATATGGTGTGTGTGTACATACATATATATATTATAACTTTCCTTTCCAAATACATCCTTTCAAATTTTCCTTCCCACTATCCAACTTCAATCCATTTTCCATAAGCTGTCAAAGTGATATGTTTAATATATAAATCTAATTACAGTACTGACCTGCTCAAAAAAAAATACAATAGCTTTATTATTTCTATGATAAAATTCAAACTAATCCATTTGTCATTGAAAGACCTTCATAGTATGCTTCCAACCTGCCATTTAAACCTTATTACATATCACTTATCTTCACATACTCTGATTCTGCCAAACTAGACTTTTCACTACTCCTCACCATGACATTTTAATTCTCATCTCTGTCTTTTCTGAAACTGTTCTCCATGCCTTCCCTCTTGTTATTCCAATGCCTTCCCTCATCGCCTTCAAATATTAGAATCCCTAATTTTAGGGGTGAGTCTAACTCAGACAAATCCCCTTTTAGGTCAGGTTCAAAGTTATAAAGAAATGAAAGTACTAGAGTTTTACTTAGTCATAGCACCAAGCTTTGGTAGACTTAGTGACTCTTATTACAATATGGAAACATGTCTGTGCAGCAGGACAAAATATATGGATTTGAATATCTCCAATTTCTCTTTGATAGGCCTTTTTGCTCCCTAAGATGACCAGAAATGCAAGTACTCATTCAAGTCTCCAACAGAGTCATGTGGCCTTTCAGGGGACCTTCACATGGGAAGGAGTTGGGACATTACACTCACCAAGAACAGAGGTGAATACAAAATTCTCCAGCATGGCCTGAATCAAATTAACATGCAATTGGGATATATTTGACAAAATAAATAAAAGTACAGTAAAACACACACACATATGCATACATATGTAAATATGTATGAATATTATAATATTTTAAAACTAAGTTAATATGAATTCCACAGGCCTTCCGATGTATAGATTAATGTCCATTGTTTCTATTTGAGTTTGACAACACTGTTCTAGAAGACATTCTACCACTTAGATGACTTCAGTACTGTTAGTGGAGAATCTTAATCTTGAATATTTAAAAACCTTGGCTTAGATTGTGCTAAGGAGAAAAAAATGATTAAAAAGTTAAAAAATATACAAAAACACACACCAAAAAACACTCCCACAATTTAATGGCCCTAAAAAAAAGGAATGACCAAAAAAGCCAACAAGAACCAAACCAGCCTTCTTTTTGTCCCACTTTCTGAAAGATCAAATCAGAGATCTTAATAAATTGGTCTTTGTTGAAATAGCAAATCTTTTAATTTGACAGTAAGTGTCTGGATATAAAGTAGCTACAATAGCCAAGAGTAACACTAAGAATATCTAAATCACAGTAGAGATTATGACACCATAGCACAGTCATGACTTCATCAAATAATAATTTTGCTCTGTAGTAAAGGGGATAAGTGGGTGTAATGGGAATGCAAATTTGGAAGATCTTCCCTGCCCCTAGGCTAAAGTGCACCAGAAGCCTGGGGAGGGAGGCTTGTTTTTCAGTAGATACTTTTTGATTGGCCAGTGGGTCAATAAGGTTGTTACATTCTCTGAGCCAGGAGAAGGCTATATAAGCCCTGATGTGTAGCTTTGTTTTGGGGGACTCACCTTGAAAAGTGTTCTGTGATTTGATCTGAATTCTGGGAAGCCGTTGTTGAGAGTCCCCCGGCTTTGAAAAACCCAGAATGTGGAAACCCAGATGTTGACTGGGTATGGATGTAATGGTTGGACAGTTTGGAAATCTGTCTACTTGATCTGTTAATGTCTTGATAATTATGCCTGTATACTTTGAGGTTCAGGGTGCTGACCTTTTCTCCTGAACAAGGTAAACGATATATGTCTGACTGATTAAAGTAAGCTTGTTAACCTATTTTGAGTTGCTTTCCTTTAACAAAGCAGATCCAAGAACCTGTGGTAGCTGCAAACCCTGAGGACGCTTGGGGTGCTTGCTGCTACAGTGGGCACATGCCTTTTCCATTCAGACTGTTTCAGAATCTAAGACAGAACTTTCCCTATACTGTCACCTACAGTATTTCTAGCTCACTCAAAAAATCTATGCATCTCTGGGAGGCATATTAAAGCATGATATCAATGTGTGTATGTATATCTCCTTTCTTCCAAATAAATTCTATTTAATTATATTTATACAACTATAGTTTCACCTTTTTCTGTTGTTAGAATGTCTTCTAACAATAACACCCTATTGTCCATTGTTCACCAAGCCCTTTTTGGAAAGAATTGAAGAAAAGGAAGCCTGCCAGCTAAGCTGGCAGAGTAGAAACCAGACTTACCCATGGCTCCATGCTTCACCTCCTCCAATACATGTAAAAAATGACTCTAAACAAATTTTAGAGCTATAGAACCCACAAAGTGACAGAGAGAAAAAATCTCCCACTGAAGGCAACCTGGCAGGCCAACAGGAAGAGGCTATTGCACACTGCTGGGAGCCAAGCACAGCCCCATGTGAGCCATGTGGTCTTGGCCCCAGGGCAGCTCCAACCAGCAGCAGGTAGAGTTTGACTTCAGGAGAGTCAAACCCCAGCAGCTGTGGTGGTTTCCAGACTTCTCAACTCATATACACCAAAGACAAAATAAAAGGTCAGTGTGGAACTCTGTTGGAAGAGGGGTGCATGGAAGAGAACAGTCTAGCTCCTGCCCCCAGGGCAAGAAGCAGCAGAGGCACTGCAGCTGTGCCATATGGCTGACTCAGGAGCTCCTGGCCTGCAGATTGTAGGGGCCAAGTGACCTTTCAGAGGGTAATCGCTCTTGGTTTGGCCTGCTTCAATCTGGATAGTGGTCTTGGGTGGAGTTCCTGGGACATGTTGCCAGGTGCACAGGCAGCCTGTGGGGGCTGCCAAGAGAGTACCCTCCTACTTGCTCTGGCAGCTAGAAAAATCCCAGCTTTTTTGGGACAAAGCTTTCTCCATTCTGAAAGCAGAGTTCTACTGTGGCAAAGAGTTCAAAAGTCAAGTAATTGACTGGCAACTTGAGCAAGCAGGGGAAATGAAACCCTACCATAGATTCCTTTTCTGGGGAAAAAAAAAGATCAAACAATGGAAAGGGAGGAAGACAATGAAGTCAGAACTCCTGCATCAAAATATCCCAAGAAAAATATGAATTGTTACAGGCCATGGGAGAGGTCAAGAAGGATTTTGAAATCCAACTAAGAGGAGTGGAGAAAAAATTGGGAAGGGAAATGAGAAATATGCAAGAAAATCAAGAAAAGTGAGTAAACAACCTGACTGAAGAACATAACATCTTAAAAAATAGACTAAGTCAAATGGCAAAAGAGGCCCAAAAAGCCAATGAGAACAATGCCTTAAAAAGTAGATTAGCCAAATGGAAAAAGAATATCCAAAACTCACTGAAGAGAACATCTCCTTCAAAATTAGATCAGATCAATTGGAAAGTGATGACTTTATGAGAAATCAAGATAGTATAAAACAGATCCAAACAAATGAGAGAATAGAAGGCAATGTGAAATATATCATTGGAAAAACCATTGACCTGGAAAATAAATCCAGGAGAGATAATTTAAAAATTATTGTACTACCTGAAAGCCATGATAAAAAAAAGAGCTTAGACACCATATTTCAAGAAATTCTCAAGGAAAATTTCCCTGATATTCTAGAACCAGAGGGCAAAATAAAAATTGAAAGAATATACAAATGGCCTCTTGAAAAAGATCCCCAAAAGAAAATTCCTTTAAAAAGGGGGGGGGGAGCAGCTAGGTGGCACAGTAAAAAGTGCACTGACCCTGGACTCAGGAGGACCTGAGTTCAAATCTGGCCTCAGACACTTAACACAAAAATTAGTTGTGTGACCTTGGGCAAATCACTTAACCCCAATTGCCCTAAAAAATAGCCAAAAAAAAAGAAAACTCCTTGAAATATTAGAGCCAAATTTCAGAGTTCCCAGGTGAAGGAGAAAATAATGCAAGCAGTCGGGAAGAAACAATTTGAGTATTGTGGAAACACAATCAGGATAACACAAGATCTAGCAGCTTAGCAGCTTCTACATCAAGAGACTGAAGGCCTTGGAATATGATATTCTGGAGCTCAAAGGAGCTAAGATTAAAACCAAGAATCATGTACCCAACAAAACAGAATATAATGTTTCAGGGGAAAATATGGTCATTCAATGAAATAGAGAATTTTCTAGCATTCTTGATGAAAAAAACAAGAGCTTAACAGAAATTTTCACTTTCAAATACAAAAAGCATGAGAAGGTGAAGAGGCAAAAGAAATCATAAGGAACTTATTAAAGTTGAATTATTTACATTCCTACATGGAAAAATTATAATTGTAACTCATAGACATTTCTCAGTATGAGGACAGTTGAAGGCAATATATATGTATGTATAGGAGGGTATTGGTATTTATAAAAATATTTGTGAGGGTTGGCATATGTATGTACATGAGTACATAGACGAAGGGCACAGGACAAGTTGCCTATGAGGGGATGATATCTGAAAAATAAAATTAAGATATGAGAGAGGAGTATATTGGCACAAAGAGAAAGGGAAATATAGATTAAGGTAAATTATCTCATATAATGGAAGCAAGAGAAAACTGTTACAATGGAGGGGAAGTGCAGGAAGATAAAAGGGAATGGGACAACCTTACTGTCATTGATTTTGGCTTAAGGAGGGAATAACATACACACTCAATTTGGTGTCTTACCCTACAGGAAAATAGGTGGGTAGGGGATAGGGTGGATGATAGAAGGGAGCACAGATTGGGGGAGAGTGTAGTTAGATGCAAACACTTTTGAAACAGGGCAGGGTCAAAGGAGAAAATAGAATAAGTGAGGTGCGGGATAGGATGGAGGGAATATAGGTAATCTTTCACAATATAACAACTATGGAAATGTTTTGCTTAACTACACATGTACAATCTATATTGAATTACTTATCTTCCCAGAGGGGGTGGGTAAGGAGGAAAGAATGGAAAAAAAATCTGGAACTCAAAGTTTTAAAATACAAATTTGTATTAAAAACAACTGGAAAGGAAGTTTGCCAACTGAGGGAAAACTGAGTCATCTTTTCAGAATGCATAGAGCTCTTAAAGAGAAAAGTACTTCAAGACTCAATTGACTGAGCCTAGGAATGAAATAGAAAGGACTTAATGGTTTCATCTGGAGTTATGTAGAAAGGCACTCCATTCTTTTCCCATAACTTTTTCAGGAGACTGGATTCAAGATATTTCTGGACAAGAGGTTTGTTTTTGTTTTTTGTTTTTTTTTTTTTTTACCTTCCTTGATGGCATTCATTCACAACATATGTGACTCTGGGATATTGTTCACCTGATCCTGGGTAGTCACATACGTAATGATAGAGTTGTTGATTGGCAAGTTCAAACATTGCACTCAGAAGAAGGAAGATAGCCGTTTTGGCAGTTTGGGACAAGTTAGATATGTTTAAAACACCATCTTAGTCATCAAAAAAGGGGAAAAATAGTTCTCTTCATATGGAACATATAACTAATTCCTTTGGTCTTGCAACAGTATGTCCTGTTTTCTATGTTGGAATGATACTAGGCACTCTTATTTCATTCAACAATTAAAAAAAAGAAGTTCCCTTAGTCAAAAGCATGGAAAATATCTTTAACAAGCACAATGCTCCACTTACACTAACCCTCCTTTCCTATAGAAACTTGACTACACAACAAGGCTGGGTGTGGTAACTTGTATATCCTCAGGAAATTCTTATAGTCTGAAGGATTCTGGATCCCAGTGGGTGAGCATTTTTATTCCCTTAGGTAACTAGGAAGCCAAAGTAATACAAACTAGAAGACTAGAGTCTAGCATGAAGTTTCAGGACAAAAATGTAGTTTAAGACTTATACCTTGGGGCCAATCAAATCCCAGAGACAGCTTTGCATCATTATAGGGGAAAATAGTCCAATTTTCAGCATGGAAGGAATTAGGCTATTATTCTTATTATATTTACTGTCATTAAAAGCATTTTCTTAAATCCCAGAAACTAGTAGTTCCACTCCCCTCAATTACTTTGTATTTGTTTAAAGGAGTTTACATGTTATTTCACTCTAATAGTCATAAATGCCTAAAGAATAGAGATGTGTTTCTTTGCTTCAGCAAAGCCTAGGATTGTACATTCCATATAATAGGTGTTTAATAAATGTGTGTTGGATTGAATTGAATTCAGATTGTTGCAATATAAAGTCAATATGTATTAGGGAATACCAAGTTCTGAGAAGTGTTATTACTATGTCATGCAAAGACACTAACAAAAATTTCCTTTGTGGCATTAAAATACAAATCACTGACATATATCTCTGTTTCTTTCTTGATCTACATTATTCTGAAGACATACAGAGGAAAATATCATTCTGACAATATATGAAAAATATATGCCAATTAACATTTATTAAACACCTAATATATCCTAGGTACTCAGGATAAAATAAAGGCAAATGTGTGTGTGTGTGTCTATATGTATGTCTCTGTGAGTGTGTAGCCACAAAAAAAAAAATCAAAATTCTTTTTTGATCCTATACTATCCTTGCCTTTCCAATCATATCTCATATTATTCCCAACCATGCATTCTATACCTCAACCAAAATAAAATACTTTGTCCCTTGAAAATATCCTTATGTACTGATAGCATACTTTAGGAAGCCAAGATGGCAGAGTAGGTAGTAAATCACTATTATTCTCCTTTTTTGACCTCTTAAAAAACAAGAAAAAAGTGCCTCCAGAAAAATCCTGGAACAGTGGAGCCAGCAAAAATATGGGTGGAACAGTCTCTTAGGCCAGAAAATTTGGAGGATCAGCAAGAAAGGTGCATTTCTCCAAGGTAAAAAGGGGAGTTTATTCCAGGACAGAAAGTGTCCAAGCAACCCCACTTCAACAAACCAGTGAGAGATCCTGAGCCCCAGAGTGGTGGAGTCAGCAAACACCAATTCCAGACTCCCCATATGCCTTAGTATAGTCACAGGAACCAGGAAATTCCAGCTTGAGAACCATAACATGATAGCACAACCTTGGGAGGCCTGGAATCTGCCAGCAGTAGACCTCCACTCTATTGAACACAGCCCCAGGCAGATAAGCATCCTCCAGTGACTGGACCTTCTTGTGTTACAGTACAACCCCAGCAGGCAACCTCCAGTAGTGGACCTCAAGGTGCTTCAGCATTGTCCATGTGCTAGGTGTCCTCCAGTAGCTGAATATCCATATACTTCAGCACACCTTTAGGAAACACAGGAAAACTCCACCTGGACTTCACACATGCCAGACATTCCCACTAGTACCCCAGCATAGCACCAGATAAGGAGTCAGACCCTCAAAAGTCTCCAGTTGACAACACCTGAGACCGTTAACACACAAAGCCAGTGACCAGGCTCCTGGCCTCCATCACAAGAAGCTTGGGGCAGTGAACCCTTCTTTCCCACAGGGGAGCTCAACTTTTAAAGCCAGGAAATAGGCAAACATTATGAGCAAGATGCAGAAAAGAATATTGACCATAGAGAACTATTGTGGTGACAGGGAAGTTCAAAAGACAAACCCCAAAGAGGGCAACATGATCAATATAATAACATCTGAAGCCTCAAGTGGAAATATGAATTGATCCCAACCCTGAAAAGTCATCTTGGAAGAGTTCAAGAAGGATTTTAAAAGTCAACTAAGAGAAGGACAACAAAAATTGGAAGAAGAAATGAGAGTTATGGAAGAAAGAGTCAACACCTTGGAAAAGAAAGGACAAAAATTGACTGAAGAAAACAAATCCTTAAAAATCTAATTGGCCAAATGGAAAAGGAGTTACAAAAACTAACTGAAGAAAGTAATTCCTTAAAAATAAGAATTAGGCAAGTGAAGTTAAGGACTCTATAAGACATCAATAGTCTAGAAAAATCAAAAGAACAAAAAATAGGAGATAATATAAAACACCTCATTACAAAAAAAAAAAAACCCGACCTGGAAAATAGATCTAGGAAATAATTTAAGAATTAATGCTCTGCATGAAAGTCATGAGAGAGACAGAGAGAGCCTGGACAGCATCTTTCAAGAAATTTTCAAGGAAAGCTGTCCTAAGGTCCAGAAAGTAAAATAGTCATTGAAAGAATCCACACATCACCTCCTTAAGAGATCCAAAAATGAAAACTCCAAGGAATATTCTAGCCAAATTGCAGAATCAAGAGGTCAAGAAGAAAATAGTGCAAAGCAGTCGAAAAGAAACAACTTAATTATGGAACCACAGTCAGGATTACATAGGAACTAGCAACTTCTACATTAAAGAATCACAGAGCTTGAAATATGATATTCCACAAGGTAAAGGAGCTTGGATTACAACCAAGGATCAACTGCCTTGCAAAAGTGAGCATAATCATTCAGGGCAAGAGATAAACATTCAGTGAAATAGGGGACATCCAAACCTTCCTGATGAGAAGACCAAGACTCTATACAAAATGTGATCTTAGAATGCAGGATTTAAAAGAGGTATAAAAAGGTAAACAAAAGAAAAAAAAACAAGTTCTGCAATAAGGGTAAACTATCCCTACATGGGAAGATGATACTATTATGATATTAAGAAGGGATATACATAGCCAGAGGGTGTAATTTGACTTTGATGTGATGATAAAAAAAATTGAGAGTTAAAAAAAAAGGATTGTACTGGGAGAACAGGAAAGGAAAAGAGAGAGAAGGGTAAATTACATCACATGAAGAGGCACAAAAACCTATTCCAGTTGAAGGAAAGAAGGGAAGGAGATGAGCATTTTTTGAACCTTACTCTCATCAGATTTAGCTCAAAGAGGGAATAACACACTCCCTTGGCTATAGAAATTTATCTTACTCTTTACAAAGTAGGAGGGGAAAGGGGAAAGAAAAGAAAGGGGTGCATAGAAGGGAAGGCAGATTGAGAGAGACAGTGGTCAGAAGCAAAAGACTTGTGAAGAGGGAAAAAGAAAAAGGAGAGAGAAAAAACATAAAGAGATGAAAAATAAGATGGAAAGACACTGTTAGTAATCATAACTGTGAATGTGAATGGGCTGAGCTCTCCCATAAAGGAAAAGTAGAAAGCAAATTAAAGACAAAAAACCTACAATATGTTCTTTAAAAAATGCATATTAGTAGAGAAATACACACAGAGTAAAAGGAAGAGACTGGAATATAATATATTATGCTTCAGTTGAAGTTTAAAAAAAGTCTTTAGCAATTCTGATCTCAGACAAAGCAAAAGCAAAAATAGATGTACTTAAAAGAACTAAGGAAGGAAACATCTTGCTAAAAACTATCATAGACAATGAAGCAGTATCAATGCTAAATATATATGCACCACACAGTCAAGCATAAAAATTCTTAAAGCAAAAGTTAAGTGAGTTACAGGTAGAAATAGGAAAACTATCCTAGAGGGGGACCTGAACCACCCCCTTTCAGAACTAGATAAATCTGACCACAAAGAAACAAGAAAGAAGCTAAGGAGGTGAACAGAAGTTTATAAAAGATAGATATGGTAGACCTCTGGAGAAAATTGAATGGACATAGAAAAGAAGATACATTTTTTTCTTTTTTTGTAATTTTTTTATTTTTATTTTTTTCAAACGCTTAATAACTTCTGATTTACATCATTCATTTCCGCAAGATTTTGAGTTACAAATTTTCTCCCCATTGTTACCCTACCCACCGCCCCAAAATGGCACTCACACAGGATATCCCCTCCTGCAATCTGCTCTCTCCCATATTGTCTCCCATACCCCTTTCCACTTTTCCAGTGGAACTCTTTGCCCCAATGCCTGTATAACTTATTCCCCAATTATATGTAAAATAGTAATAATAATAATAATTATATACATATATGTATATATATATATGTGTGTGTGAATATTTTATTTTAAAACTTTGAATTCCAGATTCATTCCCTTCCTCCCTTGTCACCCACCCTTACTGGGAAGATAAGCAGTTAAGTATAGTTTGTACATGTGTGGCTAATGCAAAACATTAACATAGCAGATATATTGTAAAGGACTGACTATATTTCCCGCCCTCCTATCCCACCTCCCACTTGTTCTATTCTCTATTTTAATCCTGTCCCTTTTCAAAAGTGGGTGCTCCCAACTTCCTTGCCCCCCCCAGCATCCCTCCTTTCCATCATATCCCCTATCATCCCCTTCCCCCCCTAATTTCCTGGAGGGTGAGATAACTAATATAGGGTGTATTTCATTCCCTCCTCAAACCAAATTCAATGGGAATAAGGTTGACCCATTGCCTTTTGCCTTCCTATTCTTCCTCTCCATTGCAATCATTTTCCCTTGCCTCGTCTATATGAGATAGTTTACCCCATTCTGTCTCTCCCCATCGCCTCTCATTATATTCCTCTCTCACCTATTAATTTCACCTTTTAATGATCATCCCTTCCTGTTAAATTCTTCCTGTGCCCTCTATCTATACAAATCTGTAAACATATATACACACATTCACATATGTATTGATATGACCATATACCCTCATATATAGACATATATATGTTTACATACATACATATATAAATATTTACACACACACATACATTTCTATTCTCTTTAACTACTGAGAAATGTTTCATCAGTTACAATTATTGTTTTTCCATGTAGGAATGTAAATAGTTCAACTTTGATAAGCTCCTTATGATATCTTTACCCTGTTTACCTTCTCATGCTTCTTTTGCTTCTTGTATCTGAATGTCAAATTTTCAATTCAAATCTGGTTTTTTCATCAAGAATGTTTCAATGTCCTCTCTTCCACTGAATGACCATATTTTCCCCTGAAACATGATACACAGTTTTCTGGGTAGGTGACCCTTGGTTTTAATCCCAGCTCCTTTGAACTCCAGAATATCATATTCCAAGCCATTTGGTCCCTCAGTGTAGAAGATGCAAGATCCTGGGTTATCCTGATGGTGTTTCCACAATATTCAAATTGTTTCTTACTGGCTGCTTGTAATATTCTCTCCTTAATCTGTGAATTTTGGAACCAGGCTATAATATTCCTAGGAGTTTTTTGGAGGGGTCTTTTTCAGGAGGTGATTGGTGGATTCTTTCAACCTTTATTTTGCCCTCTGGTTCTAAAACATAAGGGCAGTTTTCTTTAAGTCCTTCCGGGAGGATGATTTCTAGGTTCTTACTTTGATCATGGCTTTCAGGTAGTCCAACATTTTTTACATTATCTCTCCTGGATCTATTTTCCAGGTCAGTGTTTTTTCCCATGAGATATTTCCCATTGACTTCTATTCTTTCATTTGTTTGGATCTGTTTAAAAGCATCTTGATTTCTCATAAAGTCATTAGCTTCCATTTGCTCCAATCTAATTCTGAAGCAATGATTCCCTTCACTGAGCTTTTGAAATTCCTTCTCCATCTGGTAAATTCAGTTTTTAAGGCATTCTTCTGCTCATTGCTTTTTAGAGCCTCTTTTGCCAATTGAGTTATTCTATTTTTTAAGGTATTATTTTCCTCAGTCAGGCTGTTGACTGTCATTTCATAATTTTCTTGCATTGTTCTCATTTCTCTTCCCAATTTTTCCTCCACTTCTCTTATCGACTTCTTAAGGTCCTCTATGGCTTGTAACCAGCTCGTATTTTCCTTTGAAGCCATTGGTGCAGGAGTTCTGACGTCACTGTCTTCCTCCTCTTCCATGCTTTGCTTCTTCTTGTCCCCAAAATAGGAGTGTAATGTTGGAATCCTTTGTTTGCTTTGTTTCCTTTGCCTGGTCATGTCACCACTCAGTCAATTGACCCCTGGGCTTTTTGCCACAATAGGACTCTTGTCCCAATTGCTGGGGTTTTCTCAGCTGCCAGAGGTATTAGATGGGTGCGCTCTCTGAGGTCTCCATATGCTCTGGCAAGCTGGACACAAACCCCAGGACTGCAATCCAGATCCAAGATTAAAGCAAGAGCTATTACCCCTCAGACTGGTGCTTGGTCCCCCTACACTCTGCAGGCCAGGAGCTGAAGTTGCCATGTGGTGCTGGCTGGCTGTGCCTGCATCTCTGAGGCTTCTTGCCCCAAGGGCAAAAGCCATGCATTCCCAATTACTGGTTCCCAAAGTCCAGAATGCACTGACCTCTCACTTTGTCCTTTGAATCTATGTGTTGTTAAACTGGAAATGGCCACAGCTGCTGCTGATCTGCAATCCCTCAGGCTGGTGGCATGTCAGGCCAGCCCTGAGGCTAAAGCCTTTGTGTGGGGCTGGGCTGGGCTCCCAGAGCACTGTCCTGGCCAATTCCTGCTGGGCTGTCTTCAGCAGGAGTTTAGCCTCTCTGTGTCGTTTTGTGGGATCTGCAACTCCAAAGTTTGTTTAGAATCCCCTTTTTATGTGGATTGGGGAAGGTGGAAGCCAGAGCCCAGCAAAGGTCCTGCTTCTGCTCTGCCATCTTGACTCCACTCCCGAAGATACCTTTTTCTAAGCTGAACATAACACCTACAAAAAATTTGTGAGGCAAAAACCTCACAATACAATGCAGAAAGGAAGAAATATTAAATACATCCTTATTAGATCGTGGTGCAATAAAAATTACATGTAATAAAGGGCCATGGAATGTGGACTAAAGATTTATTTGAAATTAAATATTGTACTCCTAAAGAATGACTGTTTGAAACAACAATTCACAGAAACATTTAATAACTTCATCCAAGCATTTGACAGTAATGATACCACATTCCAAAACTTATGGGATGCAGTCAAAGCAATTCTTAGGAGAAATGTTAAATCTCTAAATGCTTACATTAATAAAATAAAGAAAAAGGAGACCAATGATTGGGCATGCAACTAAAAATCTTAGGAAAAGAACAAATTAAAAATTCCCATTTAAATATGAAAATACTGGCAGCCAGGTAGCACAGTGAGTAAGAGCACCAGCCCCAGTGTTGGCATGAACTGGGAATCCAATCTGGGCTCAAACACTTAGCACCCACCCAGAAACACCTGGTTGTGTAACCTTGAGCAAGTTACTTAACCCCAATTGCTTTAAAAAAATAAATATGAAAATAGAAATTCTGAAACTCCAAAAGGAGTTTAAGAAAATTGAAATTATGAAAACTAATGAACTAATAAATAATATTAAGAGTTGGCTTTATGGGGAAAAACAATAAAATAGATAAACCTTTAACTAAATTGATTTAAAAAAAAAGAAAGAAGAAAACCAAATTGCCAGTATAAAAAATGAAAAGGATGAATTCACCAACAACGAAGAGAAAATTAAAACAATATTTATGCTATAAAACCACCTTATGCCAATAAATCTGTCAATCTTAGTGAAATGGATGAATATTTACAAAACTATAAGTTGCCCAGATTAACAGAAGAGGAAGTAATATACTTAAATAACCCCATCTCAGAAAAAAGGAATTGAACAAGGAATTAATAAACACCCTATTAAAAAAATCTCCAGAGTCAGATAGATTTACTAGTTAATACTCTCAAAAATTTAAAGAACTAATTCCAATAATATATAAAATATTTGGAAAAATAGGCAAAGGAATTCTACCAAATTATTTTTATGATACAAATATAATGCTGAGACCTATGCTGGGAAGAGTAAAAAAAAAAGAAATAAAATTATAGACCAATTTCCTAATGAATATAGATGTAAAAATTGCAAATAAAATAATAGTAAAAAGATACCAGTAACCAGGTGGAATTTATACCTGGAATGCAGGGCTGGTTCAATATTAGGAAAACTCTGCATAACTGACCATTTCAACAACAAAATCATAAGATTATCTCAATAGATGCAGGAAGAAAAAAAAACTTTTGACAAAATTCATTCCCTGTTCCTCCTAAAAACACTGGAGAGCACAGAAATAAACAGAGTTTTCCTTAAAATGATAAGTAGCACCTACGTAAAATCATCAGCAAGCATTATATGTAATGAGCATAATGAGCCTTTTCAATAAGAACAGGGGTGAAACAAATATGCCCAATACCACCACTGTTATTCAGTATTGTAACTAGAAATGTTAGCTTTAGCAATAAGGGAAGAAAAATAAATTGAGGGAATTAGACTAGACAAGGAAGAAACAAAGTTATCACTCTTTGTATATGATATGATGGTATACTTAGAGAATTCTAAAGAATCAACTAAAAAAATACTTGAAAAAGTAACACGCTGAGTAAAGTTGCAGGATAAAAAATAAACACACATAAATCATTGGTATTTCTATATATTAATAATAAAATCTAGCACATGAGATAGAAAGAGAAATTCCTTTAAAAGTAACAGAAGACATCATAAAATATTTGGGAGTTTACTTAACAAGACAAATCCAGGAACTATATGAACACAATTAAAAACAGTTTTCAAACAAACTAAGGCAGATTTAAATAATTGGAAAAATAGGGGTGGCTAGGTGACGCAGTGAATCAGAGCACTGGCACTGGAGTCAGGTGGAGCTGGGATCGGTTGTGGCCTCAGATATTTAACACTCACACACACACACACACAAACAAAACTGGCTGTGTAATCTTGGGCAAGTTACTTAACCCCAATTGTTTAAAAAATAATAATAATTGGAAAAATTTCAGTTGCTCATTCATGCTGATATAATAAAAATGGCAATTCTACTGAAATTAATTTGTTTTTTCAGTGCCATGCCAATCAAACTACCAAAAAGTTATTTTATTGAGCTAGAAAAAACTGACAAAATTCATCTGGAAGAACAAAATATCCAGTATTAATTCTAAGAAATTCAAAAGGAGGTGGCCTAGTCATATCAGATCTAAACTGTATTATAAAGCAGCAAATATCAAAACTACCTGGTATTGGCTAGAAAAAGAGTGGTGGATGAATGGAATAGGTTAAGTAGAAAAGACACACTAGTCACTGATTATATTAATCTGGTGTTCCATAAACCCAAAGACTCTAGTTTCTGGCATAAGAACTTATTAGTTAACAAATGCAACTGGGAAAATTGGAAAATGTTATGGCAGAAGCTAGACATAGACCAACATCTTAGACTTGTTTTTTTTTTATTCCAGGATAAAGTCAAAATGGATCCATGACTTATATATAAAGGGTGAGACTATGAGCAAATTAAGAGAACAAGAAATAGTTTATCTGTCAGATATGTGGAAAAGGGAGGAATTTGTGAACAAATAAGAGATAGAGAACATTTTAAAATGCAAAATGGATAATTTTGATTACATTACATTAAAAAATATTTTGCACAAAGAAAGCCAAATAAAAACAAGATTAGAAATGAAACAGAAAACGAGAAATAATTTTTACAACCAGTGTCTCTGATATAGGTCTCATTTCTAAAATATATAGAGGACTGTGTCGAATTTTTAAGATACAAGGCATTGCTCAATTGATAAATTGTCAAAGGATATGAACAGGGAGTTTTCAGGTTAAGAAATTAAAGTCATCTTTATTCATAAGAAAAAACGCTCTAAATCACTCTTGATGAGACAAATACAAATTAAACCAGCTCTACGTAGCCACATCAGACATATCAGTTTGGCTAACATGACCAAACAGGAAAATGTTAAATGTTGGAGAATATGTGGGAAAATTGAAATACTAATGCATTAATGGTGGAGTTGTGTACTGATCCAATCATTCTGGAGAGAAATTTAGAACTATGCTTAAAGGGTTTGTGCATATCCTTTGACCCAGCAATGCCATTTCTAAGTCTGTATGCCAAAGAGATCATAAAAAATGGTAAAAAGACCCTCATCTACAAAAATATTTATAGCAGCTCTTTTTTTGGTAGCCAAGAATCAAAGTTGAGGGGAATCAAAGTTGAGGGGATGCCATTAATTAGGGAATGGCTCAACAAATGTGTTATATGATTTAATAGAATACTATTGCTTTATGAGAAATGAAGAGCAAGTAGACTTCAGAAAAGCCTGGAAAGACTTGCATTAACTGATGTTGAATGATGTGGAAGAACCAGAAAAATATTGTGCACAATAACAACACCATTGTGTGGTAACCAACTGTGTGAAGCATACAATTTTTTTCTTCTTTCTTGTGGTTTTCTCTTTTACTTCTAATTCTTCTTTACAACATGATGAGTGTGGAAATCTGTTTAATATGATTGTATGTGAATACCCTATATCAGATTGCATGACGTCTTAGGGAAGGTGGAGTGGAAAGAGGTGGAGAAAATTTAGAACTCAAAATCTTATAGAAGTGAATGCTGAAAACTAAAAACACATAAACACACAAACAAACAAGCAAATAAATACATAAACAAATGAAGAAATAAGTAAAAATAGAAAAATATCTTATGTCCATTTCTCTTAATGTCTTTGCTTAAAACATTTCCTATCCTTGGATTATCTGGCCCTCTTTATACTTGTTTGTATTTTAAGTCCTTTCCATACTTTAAGTTCATATTCAGTCTTTCCTGGAACCAATCTCTGCTGATGTTCATTCATATGAATATTGAAAATGACCTTCTGTTTCAGACCTTACATATTCCCTTTCCCCTACCTTTTAAAATTTCCAGTGCATTTATGAAGAAATTATATTTGATTTATTTTAGCTGCATTTTTGCCTTTTCCCCCATCATGTCCAGAACTGTTGTGACTGTTTCACATACCAAGCTCATGATGATGTTCCTGACTTTTCAAATTTTGCCCTTCTCTTGAATTCTTACTTTCTCTATGAATTTGTTAATTGCTTGATCCCAATTTGTTCTCTTCTTTCTCAGCATGCCTATAACAATGAATCAGTACTACTTGATTTTTATATAGACACACTCACATACACACATACATGTATATATATAATTAAACAATAATTTCATGTTTATTCTTCATCTTTCCAACTTAAATGTAAACGTACTTAAAGATAAGAAAAATGACTACTATGTCTCTTGGTTCTACCTGTCATTCCTAACACAGAGTTAAGTACAGAAAATGGGTTGACTACACATGTAATTTGATATATACCTTATTGCTTAACTTGGTTATTTATTTTAAGTTCTTTTTCATCCATAGAAGTTGTATAATAATAATTATGTGACTTTAGAATAAAAGGAAGGGGCAAAACATCTAAAAGTGAAAGGAAAAAAAAAAGTAAAGAACTCACCCAATCTTTGCCCATGCCCAAAATTTTAAAAAAGAACAAATCATACATAATAACACAAAACATAAAATATATATTCTCAAAATATAGCTATTATTGAAAAAAGAATGAAAACATGAATAAGTTATATGCCATACCCCTATCCATTTCCCAATTCTCTCCTTAAATTAATTTTTCACTTCTTTATTTCTTTTGACATAATTTAATTCACATAGTGCAGAAATCCATTAAAACATATAATGTTATTACTCACATGTCCAGCTGCCTACCAAATATCTTCACCTATTAGGGCCCTTCAACCTATCCTCTTATAAATGATTGGTGAATGTAGTCATAAAAGACAAACATCTCTGTGGTAAAGGAAGATAGATGCACATACTCAGTTCACATGACTGCCTTCTTAAGGTCATTATGCTTTTCTATTCTTATTCCTTAAATCCTCAAGTAGATACTATTCTTGAATCATCAATGGTAATATAAAATATTTGAATCACAAGCAGTTTGCTAATTTGCTAATGTTACTTTTCCCAATGCAGATCCAGTTACATTCTCTTATATAGTGCATCTGGGCTAGGTCTTCACAGTCTTGTCTTCTTTTATACCCACATGTCCTTCTGAGAATAATAGCAGTGACTACTCTGTCTCCACTGAAATTTCATAGTCAAGGATCATGGGCAGTCCAGTGCTCTGCATCTCTACACTCAAGGAAATAGTGCCTCTAGGCCAACGTCCTTTGGAAATTCAATATTGTTTATATACTATTAACTCTTTGTGAGAGACAGTTTATTTCCACTATTTCCATGGTAACTGAAGAAACACACTAGTTAGCGGGGCAAAACATAAAAGAATGGTAGATTTTCTTTTTCATGTTGCATTTTCCAGGTCAGTGACAATACTATGAAATGTATCACTTGGTTCAATTGTGAAATGAATAATAGTATTCACAAACATTTATTATTTATAAGGAGAGATTAGGTTCCTGCATAGATAGGTTCCTGCAATCTAGCCAGATCTAGAATGTGGGTTCCCACAATTAACATTTTGTTTTCATTCACTTTTCTTGACTCTTCTGTTCCATGTTCACAGTAATGATGACTGGGTGGCCCGGGTTATCTTTTGTAAAGTTTACCCCTAGGTTATCAGACAGGAATTCCCGAGTCTCTGTGATGTTGATCTGACATATATATATATATATATTGAGAAGCTATGAGCCAATTAAATCAAAGAGTGTGTTTCTAAGGGCAAGTATGTCATTTTTTTCTTGGTAAGCCCTGTCATTGTCAAAGCAGATACTTCCCTACTGCAAAAGCATATTACAATAAAGTAGATGCTGATTAATTTTCATACTCTTATGGTCTAATTCTATCCCTCCCACATGTCAGAAACTACTAGCTTCACATTTGAAAATTATATCATAACTGCTAAATCAAATGGTCTTTTCTTAGCCTTCACTCTTATTAAACTCTCTACAAATCTTAAAATAGATTCCCTCTTCTTACTGCTTTCTCATTGCTAATTTCCTATGTGTCTGACTCTTTTTCTCCACCATTTAGAAGGGAAGAGAAATAGGAAAAGGAGTTGTTAATTATCAACTATATGACTTGTACTGTGTAAAGTGTTTTACAGATATCTCTTTTTATATTCACAACGTTTATAAGTATGAATTATTATAATCCCCATTTACAGATTAAGTAACTGAGGCAGATAGTTTAGATTTACCCAGTGTCTACTATGTGTCTGAGTGATATTTAAACTCAGGCCCAGGGCTCTGCCTACTATGCCATAAATATTGAAAATGTGTCGATGCATCATTGATAGAGTATTAGATTTAAAGACATGAAACTATTATCTTAGGCACTTTTTAAGTGTATGATCCTGGGTAAGTTATTTAACCTATCTTCCTCAGTTTCCTCTTCTGTAAAAGAGGGATGATAGAAATAATACTGATTTAACAAGGTTATAGTGATTATAAATTGAGGTAATTAATGTCAAATTCATTTCAAAACAAATGTAATTGTTTTTTCTTATCAATGTATTATGATTATAATAATAATCATGAAAATCAGGTTCATTATTTATATTGTTATAAAAATAACGACTATTCTCTCTATTTAATTATCTTCTCTATAGCTCCAAAAAGCCTTTATCTAGTGCTAAATTTTCTCCTAAACTTTAGACTTACACCAATTAGTACTAGCTGGAAATTAAAATCTCTCCCATCCCCAAAGTTAATGTAGTCATGCTGAAATTTCTTTCCATTTGCAGTTTGTGTATATGTATTTCTAACTTATATCTATATCTTTATAAGCTATATCTGTCTGTCTATCTTTCTGCCATCTCTCTATCTATCAATCGATCCAAGTATGAGGCAAAAGAGTGGCATAATTGGCAGAGTGCTGGGACTGGAATCAGCAAGACTAGCCAAGTCATTTAACTTCTACCTGTCATTGTTTCCTCCATTGTAAAATGGACATAATAAATACATCTACCTCACAGAGTTGTGGAAATCAAATGAAGTATCTAAAAAATACTAAGCACACTGCCTAACATATAGTAGATGCATAACACATCCTTGTTCTCTTTTCTTCCCTCCCCTTATACATATTTTTTAACATGTGGTCTTCCCCATCAGAATATGTGTTCCTTCAGGGCAAAGCATTTTTCCTACTTTCTTCGAAACTCCATTTTAGCACAGTTCCTGGAACATGGTTCTTTATAAGTACTTGTTGAGTCTTGACAGATTCATTCAATGGCAATCTGGATGTCCCAGTGGTAATTTTGATTCACCACTGTCTAAATAGAACTCAAACCTTTCAAGCCCTTAACTTGTCTTTTTTTAAGCTTGCCTATTTCTGTTGAGAGTTGCTTCTAGTCAAACAGGTTCCCAACCATAAGCTCATCCTCAAGTCTTCCTTCTTTTTCATCCAATATCCCTTTCAATGAGATTTCATCCTAACGAGGACAAATTAAGTAGAAACATAAGCAATCATTAAACATTTATTAAGTATTACTATGTTCCAGATATATATGCCACCTAAAATTTAAAAAATCAATATATACCAATTCACAAAATAAGAAAGCCTTGTGATTGTGATGGAATATTATTGTGGGATAAAAAATGATAAGCAGGATGCTCTCAGAAAAAAACTTGTAAAGACAGAAACTGATGCAAAATGACATATACAGAGTAGAAAGGAAGAGAATATTATAAGATGTTTTGCAGTGAATGACTTAGCTATTCTCAGCAATACAATTATCTAAGACAGCTCTGAAGAACTTATGATGAAAAATGCTACCCATCCCCAGAAAAAGAATTGATGGTGTCTGAATCCAGATTGAAGCATATTTTTTTAAATTTTATTTTTCTTGAGTGTTTTTTAATCTATGTTTTCTTTTACAACATGACTAATATGGGAATAAGTGTTGCATATACACATGTATAACCTATATTGAATTGCTTGCTTTCTCAATGAGAGAAGGGAGAAAGGGAGAGAATTTGGAACTCAACATTTAAAAATTAATGTTAAAAATTGTTCTTTTTTACACATAATTAGGGAAAAAGAAAATTCTAACCAAAACTGGAAAAGCTTTATACAGGAGGTAATACTCAAGTTTCACCTAAAAAGAAGAGAGTGATAATATGATGCAGAGCAAAGGAGTGAATTTCAGTCATGAGGAATGTAGAGCAATGGATATATTGATTAAGTATCAGGAGGGAGGAACAGAGAGAAGACCTACACCACTCTATGTGTGTGTGTGTGGGGGGGGTGTGGGTGTGGGTGTGTCTTTTGGGGGTCAGTTTAGGAGGATTTAATTTCTATGAATCTGGAAAGATTGATTGGGGGCAGGTTTTTTCAAGAACTTTAAAAACTAATAGAAGAATTTATATTTTACCTTTAAGGTAATAGGAAGCCCATATAAACAGATGGTGCCATAGATGAAATATGTATGTATTTTATTTACTAAGTTTATGTTGTGACCCCAAGATTTCTAGCTGAGTCTTACCTTTCCCAGGTGCTCAGTGTGCATGCTGGCCACGTCTTGCGTGGTCTCACAAAGGAAAAGTCGAGTCAGTGGAAATGGAAAGAGGTACAGCTTTATTGGCAGGACAGGCATGTTGTTACATCTCTCCCTCTATCCTTAGCCCCCCTCATGCTTCAGCCCTTGAATCCCAAAGTGCACTTTCAGAGATTGTGGACAGCTCTCGAGGGAAAGTAGGGAGCCAATCAGAGAACAGGGAGGCTTTGTTCAGAACAGCTTGCATACTCCTGTGCACTTAGTCCCAGAGATTAGTCTCAAGGTAAGAGGGTAAATTGCCTGACAGCACACAATCTGGGCTCCTCAGCACTTCGTAGGGGTTAGGGTGCCTTGACTGCAGATGAGATCTGCACATATTGCTGATTGCTCTGTATCTTGTTATGTCAGACCTGAACTCAGAGAGGTTGCCTGAGACTCAAAGAGGGGCTATAGGTACCAACAGTTAATACATTGGTACTGATTTTAATCATATTAATTTTCTTATGTGTATGTGTTTATACACACATACTCATCAATATGAATGCATATGTGTATGTATATACCTATATATTTACAAGTATAGTTATATACACACATACAGACAAAACACATATATTTCATATATACATGTGTAAATGATTGAGCACATGAAATGAAGATGATGCAAAAGGCAGACAGTGCTAAAAGATAATGCATTAATTGAATTTTTTTCTTTAAAAAGTAGAGTAAAATCTTTAAAAATGAATGACTTGTGGTATACTCAACAATGAAGGACAAGAAAAAAAGAGTCTGTTCATCTTAAACCATATAATGACTAAGAAAAGAAATGAATACTGACAAGTACACCTTATTATTTGAAAGGGGAAAAGAGAGAAAGTAAGATCATATTGACTGCCCTAGTTTCTGAGCTATTTCCACCAGGGTTCAGAAGGACTAATATTTCAAAATCAGAAGGTAATGAATATACCACTCAGCAATATCCTTGATAGGCACTTTTCTTGTCTGTTTCAATGTGGTATTATGCAGGAGAAAACCATTGATTCTTTCCTCCCCTTCATCCCCACACACGAAGTGGCATGCTCATTTTATTAAGACAGGTGAACAATATAGATAGGGTTACTAATTCTAAAGCATTATTTCTGCCAAGTACCTTTTAACACATGATAATTTCAGATGATGATTTTCTGCCAGAAAGATTCCCTGAAAAGTGAAAACAAGTAAGACCTATGGTTTTCTGGCACTATGAATGTCCAAAAAAAGATAGGCTGTATTTCAGCAGGAGCCTATGAAATCCATTTATCTCCCATGAGGTGTCAAGCCATGCCAAATGGCATGAATTCAAGATCTGCTACTAAGGAAGAGAGTGTTTTATGTCAGTTATAGGACACAATGTTGCTATAAATATAAAAAGTCCAAGCTTTGATATTATTGCTCACCATAGTATGTACTAATTAACAGAGATTAATTAAAATATTCATTCATTAATGTCCACCGCCAGAATTTTAAAATAATAGTTAAATCATAGTACTATTAAAATTTATTTTTAAATAGAAAAGAGGAAAATTAAAAATACAATAACACATTTCTATTTTCAGACAAAACTAAAGGTCAGAAAAATAGTATAAATCTATTAGTATGTAAGCACCTTGAGGGCAGGGATTAATTTTTTTTTGGTTTTCTTTCTATCCCTGGTGTAGAACAAAGTGCCTAGTTGATTATAATTCTTACATAGTCATGTGTATGTATAAGTGAAACTACTACCTCATTTTCTTCTAGCTAACTAGCTAAGATAATCTCATTAGTGGATATTTATACATTTCAAGGTTTGCAAAGTATTTTAGAGAAGTCATGTCATTTTATCTCTAACAGATGCTATTATTATCCTCATTTTACATTATTTTCCCCATTACATCTTTAATGTAGATATAGAATAAGGAATGTGATCAGTGTCACACAGCTAGTTAAGTGTCTGATAACATATTTTAATCCAGTCTGCCTGACTCTTCATTCAGACTTCTAGTCATTGTCCCATGAAGCTGCCTCTTTTTTTTTTTGTAATTGTTTTTTTTTTCAGGATTATTCATGGACACAGTTTCTATCTACACTCTTTTTTGTGCTCCCCCCGAGTAACGAATGGAATTCAAATACAAGGTAGATGTTCTAAGGAACAATTATTTTTTTTTTTGTATGAAAGAACATGGAAGTTAATTAGGCCACTGAAAATAAAACCTATCATTTAGAAAACATGTGCTTTCTTTTAAACTCCTGGAGGAAATTCCCTCTCAAAAATACAATTGATTCCAGTAAGGTAATTGTTATTATTTGATGAAGACTTTAGCTCATAATGTAAAAAAAGAAAGAGATATGACTGTAAGTGTTCATATTGGCAAGATTCTTCTTCAGCACAAGGATTAATCTTCAAGGTATTGGGCCACAGCAAAATCCCATAGGAATTAAGTGTATCACAGTTTGAATAAGATGAATTTAAAGCTGGATAGAACATTTGATATCCTGCAGCCCAACTAACTCTCTTTGTAGGTTACGAAACTGAAACCTCAGTTTTCATGGCTTGTCAAATATAGGACCTGAAATTTGTGATATCAGATAAATTTCTTCTTCCTAATTGTTAATATATTCACTGAATTCCACAACAAAAAGTGTCAATGTTCATTAAAGTTTCCAACATCCTTTAATTTGTCTCCCCTTTTCAGTAATTACTCTAGTTACTGAAGAGATTTGCTTAGAGCAAAGGGCAAATTTACATTTTAAATAAGGTTTGTTTGTTTGTTTTGCTTTTTGGAGGGTAATTGGGTTTAAGTGACTTGCCCAAATTCACATGGCTAGTAATTGTGTCAAGTGTCTGAGGCTGAATTTGAACTCAGGTCCTCCTGACTCCAGGGCCAGTGCTCTATTCACTGCACCACCTAGCCTCCCCTTAAGTAAGTTTTCATAAAATCATAGGGAGAAGGGGAAGAAAAGCAGATCATAAGAAAAATATTTACTATGTTGTTTAAAGGTGCCCTTTTTACTTATGAATACTTTTGCTTTCTAATTCCATGCTTGTGAATCTTGTACTTTTAGCTAGGAAAGAAAGAAAATCATACAGTCAATATAGATTTAGCTTAATGCCTATTTCTCTATGAATTCTTACAAAGAAAAGGCAGGTAATGAAGGCAATGGAGACGAGGCTAAAAAGATGAGGTACCAGGTAAGGTATCAGCACTGATAATGTTTTTATACTTTTTTTTTCTTCTCTCATCCCAGTCAATGATATGACTTTCATTTAAACATTTTTTCCACTCATTTAGAATTTATGTATATACATGCACACATACACATATATACACAGAGAGAAATATACTTCTAAATATCATTTTTTAAAGCAGAAAATAGTGTGAGAGTATTGGAGAATATATTTCTTCTTGACTTGCTTCTCAAAATAGAGGGACAAGGAGGTATATTAAACAATGGAAACAAAATATATGAAGACATTGAGATTTGTTTTCAGATCAAATAAATGAAAAGTCTAAATAAAGGTTTACCACCAAAGCTTATGTAGAATACTTTGGACCAAGGGACAAACTGATGACAATGATTGGTAGTGTTCTTTAAAATAATTTGTCTTGGTATTACACAGAAAAACAACAAATATAGAGTGAAGTAATCTTTCTTGAATCTCTCTGATCCCCAGTATTCAAATAATCTCATAACAACGACAAGAAGAAAAAATGTTCCCTTTAGAACCAGAGCATATCAACAATTTTTTTTAAAGAATAGAAGCTTAACTTCAATCCCACCAAAAACAAGTATATGAAAAAATGATTGACTCCTTAAGTATACATTAATCTCAATGTCTATTATCATTTCTGTGTAAGATTATTAAAATATGCCTTTTTTATCCTGTAAATATTCTGAGTGCTATTTTTTAAACATGTTCAAAGTTGGAAAAATAATGACTAGGAAAAGGATGACATTTAAGAATGGCATAAATAAAGTAACTGGATCTGTAGAGCTGAAATACACTTCAGAAAAATCCAGTTCCTTCATTTTAGAGATAAGAAAATTAATGTCTAGAGAAATAAAATGACTTGCCTTGCTTAAGGTCACTAAGTGAAGGAGTGAGGATTATAATAACTTTCTTAATTTCTAGACCAATTATTTCCCCCACTATATCACATAATGAGATGCTAGCTAAAAATTTTCAGTTCATTTCTTTAAGGATTGCCTAGGCAAAATTTAATATATTTCCATTAAAGCACATAAACCTAGGAGTCAAAATTTCTGGATTAAAATCCTGTCTTTAACTCACCACTTTGGTGACTTTGAGCAAGACAATTCTCTTCTCTAGACCTCAGTTTCCTTACGTGCAAAATGAACAGTGTGACCTCGAGGTATTCCAAGGTCCCTTTCAGATCTATCGCTTTAAGACCTATAACATTGATTTACTGGTAACATAGTCATATATCAACAAATTAACAAAATGTGAGGTTACATCATCAAGAAATGACAATGTAATTGGTTATTTTGTTGAAAACTTCCTAACCAAAAATAAAAAAAAAGAAATGTGTGCCAGATCAGTAGCAAAATAACATCAAAATATAAACATCGCATAAGATCAAAGCCCCTGGAAACCACCCCATCCCAGGGGGAGCAGGAAGGTAGTTGAGATAAATGTAGAAAGAACAAGAGATAGCTGAGCTCCAATTGACCTATTAGCACTAAATACTTCTCCCTTCTAGCAGTCTAGTCAATAACATGCATTGTGTACTTCTTCAATCTAAACATTTGTCTGCCCACATATCACACACACACACACACATACACACACATAAATAACATGTTCATTAAAGCAGAAAACAACTTGAGCGTGATTTACTTGGTGAATATATTTATTCTTGATTTTTTTTTAAATAGTTGGAGCAGGAGAAATATAAGCAATGGTAAATAATATTACACGAGTGACTTTAGGTCTTTCAGATGAAACTCGAGAAAGCCTCAGTAAAGACTTATTGCCGAAGCCTTCATAAGATATTTTGTTCAAAAATTGGTGAAGCAATGACTTGTGTTGTTATTTATAATAACTTATCTTGGAATTACACAGGAAATTAAAAAAATTATGGCCAATTGTCCCCCTTTAAACTAAGCAAATGTTCACCAGTATTCAAATAATTTCAATGCAATGAAAAAAAGAAAACTTTTCTTATACATAAAGTATCACAGATGTTCCCAACAAAACTGGAAAAAATGGAGTAAAATAAAATACATAAACACTTCTTGATCTATTTTATTGTTGTTAACTTGTGTTAGTCATGCCCTATTCTTCATGACCCCATTTGGGATTTTCTTGGTAAAGATATTGCAGTGGTTTGCCATTTCTTTATATTTCTCATTTTATAGATGAGGAACTAAAGCAAACAGAATTAAGTGATTTGCCCAGGGTCACATGTAGCGAATGTCTAAGACTGTATTTGAACTCTGATTTTCCTGATTCCACTCTAGATTTATGCCAAAGACAAAGAAATGGACATAAGACAATAGGAAATATCTCATGTTTGTGAAAATATGTAGAGTAGTACAGAACTGTTATGAGGTTCAAATGAAACTATGCCTGTAAAGCACTTTGTACAAATTAAAATGTTTTATAAATATGAGTAGCAATAAACAATTATTAAATATAAGATACAATAGTATCTGCTTTTTTATAGGACTTTAAAGTGGTATAATAGACATAGTGCTGAGTGATGGAGTACAGGCACTGGGAAACCCCTTGAACTTTGAATTTTTCCACTTCATGTGAGGCATTTGCCTAAGGCCATAAGCCTTTCATTATAGCTAGGCCCAAATCTCTTACTCTTAACCTAGCCTAACCCTCCATCTTCCAGCTATTTCCCACCCTTGATCCTATCTATATCTATACCCAACTCTGTTAGCCTTAAACTAGCCTAGCCCTCCATTGTCATCTCCAGGTAGCCTTTAGCTATTTCCCATCTTTAATCCCAGTACTGGAATCTGACATCAGTTCCATCAAAGAATCTCCTTAGACTCCTCCTCAAGACCCAATCTCCCCAAACTCCTCCTCTAGACCACCCCTAACTCCTCCCACCATCTTTCTGTATCCATCTCGCCTCCATGTCTGGACTGAGAATTCAATCTAGAGCAGATTCATTCTGTGTTAAATTATTTTGGCCTGCTTGTCCAATAAAAGCGTCACAGATACTTAGGCTCCTTAAGAGACTACCCATTTTGGTGAATGTTAAATAAATTTTGTTTTACTTTGGTTGAGAGAAAGCTTTAGTCAAATTCATTCGGCAGGACCTGGCATGTTGATATTTTGAGGTCTCGAGCACCCCTAAACCCTAACTCCCAAAACTGAGAGTAGAATCAGAAAGACTTGAGTTCAAATCTGCCTTGGACACTCACCAATTTTTTGACCTTAAAATCACTTTCCTTCTATATGCCTCAGTTTCCTCAACTACAAAATGGATATAATAATATTACCAACTTAACCTCAGTCTGTCCCAATTTCCTCAATTGTAAAACAGGGATTTTAATATGTAACTCCAATCAGAAAACACCTTAGTATGAGACTATCATTTTTGGAGGTGAATGTCTTGCTCTGAGGGAGAAGCAGAGTGGAATTGCTGAGAGGGAGGAGTGTTCCATCCTTCTTCAATCTTCTGAACTCTTCTGGCTTCAAGCTTCCAGGTGCAACAGGGAAGATAGGAGAGGTCATACTCGGGTTGCTGAAGGAAAACAATAGAGGAGCAGGCAGTCTCCATCACATTCATATTTCTAGCTTGATAAACTAGAGATTTCTGGGACTTTTTCCTTGGTTGATATCTAGGGTTCTCTCTGTTGAAGTGAATGATCTTAACCCCCAATAGAAGGACACTTTAAGTCTACATTGTATGGTAGATAACCTTCTGGGACATTTAGGTGATACAACAGAGAGAGCACTGGGCCTGGAGTCAAAAGCCCTGAGTTCAAATATGGCCTCAGACACTTAGTAGATGTTTGACTCTGGGCAAGTTACATCACCATGTTTGCCTCAGTTTCTTCACCTGTAAAATGAGCTGGAGAAGGAAATGCAAAACACTCCAGTATCTTCACCAAGAAAATACAAAATGGGGTCATGAAGAGTTGGACATGAGTGAAATGACTGAATAATTTATATCTCCCTTTGTATAATTTTCCTGATTTTTTTCTTTTTTATTAGATAACTGAGTTTCTTTGCTAGTCACTATATATGCTAATTGTGGAATTGGAGTTCAGTGTAAATGGGGTCAAGCCCTGGATATAGAGTTTGGGATTCTCCTTCCCACCAATAATAATGTTGCAACCAGAAGTTACATTGAACTTGGGCATATCCCCTAGAGTAACAGTACTTTAGGTTTAAGATATATATATATATATATATATATATATATATATATATATAGTTGTAGCCTAGTTGCATCCTGTCTAAAAGCTGAATGGATTGTCCTACAGACCAAAACTTTTCCTTCGTCTTCTGACAAGAATTAAATTATTCTTGAGAGTAGGGTTAGGAAAGAAGACTCCAGAAATGTCTAGACTCCCTTTCAGTCATATTGCAACCCCATGATATGTGTGGGGCAACTACCCTCACCACAAATAGCACCTTCCAGGACTGTTGTGAGGAACGAATTATACAATGTTTGTAAAGTATTTAGCAAGGTGCCTGATTCATGATAGATGCTTAATTTATACTCATTACCTTCACTTCTCTCATTATCTCACATTATCCTTACAAGACCTGAGGTAGGTACAATAATAATTATTTTACAAATAAAAAAAAAGCTGAGACAAAAAAAAGTTGTGACTATAATTATCATTTTCATTATTATGTCATTTTACAGCAAATTAAAGCATTAAAATTACTTTAAATGTTTTATTTTATTTAAGTCTCACAACTTCCCTATAATGTGGGGAGGGCAAGACTTCTTATCCCTATTTTATAGATGAGAAAACTGAAATTCTGAAAGAAAAAGTGACTTACCAGTGATAAAACAGATCCTAATGGATCCTGTGACTCCAAGTTAGTTGTGAACATTCCAATACATTAGGCAGAATATATATGTAAGTTGTAAATCTTTGATGAGGCCATGTTAAATGACCATAGATCAAAGTAATATTCTTCCTCTAAATTCTCATGGAATTTAAATGCCATATCTTTCCTTTAATTCATTTCATTTTCTCTTATACTGTAGTTCTTTGTCCATATTTTCTCCTCCTCTTTCTCCTACCACTAAACTCTTCCCCTAATTCCCTAACCACTGAGCTTTCTCTTCTTATAAAAAAAATAAGCATAATCATGCAATAAATAGGAACTATATCTCACAGTGCCATTCCATTTATTGTGACTTCCAGTGGTGGTTACTGCTGATATAAACATTGTTGTTAATGTTCTTTCTGCAATTGCTATTTTTCTTGTCATGGTTTTTTGATATCATTGTTGTCATTGTTTGATTGTGCATTAAAGAAAGGAGTGTCTTTAACAAATAATAGCATCTACCTCACAGGGTTGTTATGGAATCAGGTAAGATAATACTTGTAAAATGCCCAGTGCCGAGTAAAGCGCTGGCCCTGGAGTAGGAAGGACCTGATTTTGGTTTCCGCCTCAGGCATTTAACACAAAAAAACTAGTGTGTAACCTTGGTCAAGTTACTTAACCCCAGTTGCCCTCCAAAAGGCAAAAAACAAAAACATAAAACAAAACAAAACAAACAAACAAAAAAGCACAGTGTCTTATAAATAGTAAGTGCTGTATAAATGCTTATCTTTTCCCTCTTTCTTCCCTCCCCCTCCATTTCCCTTTTCATCAGCATTTAGCACAGTGCCCTTAAAGGCATAGTGGATAAGAATGATAAACTAGGAGATCAAAAGATAATTGCAGTAACAGACAAGTTTGGCCTTGGAATACAAAATGAAGCAGGAAAGTAGCTAATAATTTTGTCAAGATAGCTTGATGGTCATAGCAACACAAAAGATGATTCTATACATGGACATCACCAGAAAGTCAGTATGGAAGTTAATTATATTTTTTGAAGTCAAAGGTGAAGAAGCTGTATACAGTGAGATAAAACAAAACACGGAGCTGACTGTGACTCAGGCATGAGATAACTATTGCAAAATTTAGGCTTAAATAAAGGAGGGTACATCATTAGAGCACAGAAGTACCACCTAAATAATATTCCTTGTGAACATGTAGTGAGATTGGATATGGCAGATAGAGTGCCTAAAGAACTATGGGCAAAGGGTTACAATATTGTGCAGGAGTCAGCAACAAACATTATCATGAAGAAAAAGAATAAAAAAGCAAAAAGGCCATCTGATGAGCCTTTACAAGTTGCTTGGTAAAGAAGGAAAGGAAAAGAGAAAAAGAAATATTTTCCCAACTGAATGCAAAATTCCTGAGCATCATGAGTTTGTTTGTTGTTTTTATGGGGTTTTTTTTTTGGGGGGGGGGAGGGTAGCATTGAACAATGCAAAGAAATAGAAGAAAATGACAGAATGAGAAAGATAAATGATCTATTCAAGCAAATTAGTTATATCAAGGTTATGTTTTATATAAAAATGGGCATGATAAAACACAAAAATGTTACGCATTTAAGAGAAGTAGAAGAGATTAAGAAGAGATGGTTTAAGTTTATACAAAATAACTTCACAAGAAAGATTTTAACATCCCTGATAAGCACTATATATGGTTAGTGATGTAGATCCAGATGACCTGGAAAATGATATTAAATGTACCTTAAGAAGCATTGCTAGCAATAAGTCTAGTGGAAGTGACAGAATTCTAGCTGAGTTATTTAAAATCTTAAAAGATGATGCTGTTAAAGTACTACACTCAATATGCCAGCAAATTTGGAAAGCTCAATAGTAGCAACTAGATTGGGAAAGATCAATTTCTGTCCCAATCCTGAAAAAGGGCAAGGTAAAAGAATGTTCAGATTATGGAATGATTGCCCTCATATCACATGACAACAAGAATACACCTAAGATTCTCCAAGCTAGACATCAGCAATATGTGAACTGAAAATTATCAAAAGAGCAGGCCAATCATAAGCAGCTCTCCTGAAGACTGCTATTGTAAATAACTTTAAGAATCAAATTGCATAATATAGTGAACTCTCTAGTTATTTAGCAATAAACTAAAGCATAACATTCAAGAAACTAAAGCACAACAGCATAATATAACTTATTACTAAGGTGGTGACATAGTTTTAAACAAAACATTATTCAGTAAGTTATAACCTCCTTAGTCAATACAGAGTGTCCAAGTAAAGTCTTCTTTCATCTTGACTTGAGGCTGGCTTCCAATCATCCTTAAGTCAATCATCCTTAAGGAGTTGCAGAAAGTACAAACACCATCCACCCCTTGGTCATAGTAAGTTACAATCTCATCAATCAATACAGAGTACCCAAGTACAATCTTTTTTTCATCTTGACTTGAGACTGATTTCCAAACTCTATGGCTATTCTTCCATGGACTAACCACTCCCAGGTCTTGCCAGGTAGGTTGCTCTCGCCTCCTCTTTCATACCTCAACTTATGGATACTACTCCACTCCAAGCTCTTTGCAGTTTCTGTTTCTAGGAAGACAAAGCTTAACAGAGCTACAACAATATTTACACATATTAAACTTAACAGAGCTACAATATTTACAAACATTTCCAGTAATATTATCTCAATTTGCTTTCTGTCTGACAAAGTAACACAAATCAACAGACAAGGCTTCTGCCTGAGAAATCAAACACAAATTAATAGTAAAGTCCCAGGATTTCTGTAACAGCAGTAAAGTCCTCTTTCAGTACTTCTGTAACAGCAATAAGGTTGTCTTTCAGGACTTCTGTCTAAGAAGAAAAGACAAGGTCTTCTGTCTGACAAAGTAGCACAAATCAACAGAGTACTTCTGTCTGACAAAGTGACACCAGCACATAACAACAGACAGAGTGCCAACATCACAAGCATTCTCTCTTAGTTCTGCTTGGTCCCAGTTTGTGCTTGAGATTTTTTATCTGCTCTGCTCCTTCCTGTTCCAGTCCTTCAGCAAGTTTCTCCCACTGTGGTTCCATGTGATGACATTAGGCCTATTAAGGACAGAGAAGGTCTCCAAATTCCCTTAGTCCTATTAAGGGCAGCACAGTGTATATAGTTTCCAACACAGACTTGATACAATTAAAGGCAAGACTGAAAGGAACTTGAATAGCTGAAATAAACAACAAAGCAATATTTTGCTAGCCATTACAGGGCATAAGAAAAAAAGTCCACTACTTCTTCATTGACTACTCTAAACCCTTTGTGTAAATCACAACAAAATTTGGCAAGTTGTCAAAGATATGGGAATACGAGATCATCTTGTCTTTTGAGAATCCTGTGTGCAGGGCCAAGAAGCAAGTTAGAACTGAATATAGAAAAACTGATTGGCTTAAGATCAGAAAAGGAGTGTAACAAGGCTTTATGTTTTCATCCTATCTATTTATTTACTAAATGTATTTGTAGAATTCATAATGCAAAACAGCAGGCTCGATTAATCAAAAAACAGAATTAAGGTTGCTGGAAGAAATATCAACAACCTCAGACATGGAGATGATATCACTCTGATGGCAGAATGTGAAGAGGAATTAAGAAGCTTCTTGGTGAGGGTGAAAAGGGAGAGTATAAAATCTGGCTTGAAGTTTAACATCAGAAAAAAAAATAAAATTATGATCTTGGCAAGTGGTTCTATCACCTCCTGGCATATGGAGGGAGAAGAAATAGAAGTTTCAGATTTTATATTATTGGATTCAAAAATTCACTGCATCAAGTGACTACAGCCATGAAATTAAAAGACTTCTCCTTCAAAGGAAAGCTATGGAAAATCTGAACAGCAGATTGTTAATCTCTGTTACTTTCTGAAAGCGAAGAGAGAGTATGTTTGTGAACTTGGTAAAAAGCAGAGACATCACCTTCCCACAAAGCTATGATTTTTTCAGTAACAATATGTGGCTATAAGTATTGGACTTTAAAGAAAGCTGAGTACCACAGAATTGATACTTTTGAATTGTGGTGCTGCAGAATACTTTGGAGAGTCCCCTGGACAGCAAGCAAATCAATCAATACTTAAAAAATCAATTCTGACTGTTCACAGGAAGCTCAAATACTGAAACTGCAGCTTAAATACCTTGGCCACGTAACAAGAAGACAGGACTCATTAGAAAAGACCTTGAAAACATCTTGATATTGGAAAAGATTGAAGGCAAAAGGAAAAGGGGATGTCAGAGGATGACATGTATAGATAGAGTCATAGAAGCAATGGACATAAACTTGTATAAGCTTCCAGAAGTAGTGGAGGATTGAACCACCTTCTGTGCTGTATATAGTCCATGGGATAGGACTGAGTGACTGAACAACTATAAGGCAGGTGATGTACTATGGTTAGAACTCTGAGCCTAGAGTCAGGAAGACCCAAGTTCATATTTGACCTCTGACACTAGCTATGTGACTTTGAGTAAGTCACTTAACCTGTCCTGTCTCAGTTTCTTCCATTTTAAAAAGGGGACAATACCTTCCTCACAAGACTGGTGTGAGTATAAAATGAGACAATATTTCTAAAAAAAATCTCTTAGCGTAGTGCCTTGCATACAATAGGTATTTTATAAATGTTTGTTCCCCAGTTCCATAAACATAGTAGGCATTTAATAAATGTTTATAGACTAACTCTTTTGTGTCATTCTTACAGTAGCTATAGGCAGTTAGTTGACACATTGGAGTCATGATGATTTGAGTTCAGAAGTGTAGGTATGATAACTGCAATGGCAAGTAAAGAAGTACTTAGAGCCTTGTTTCAGCTATTTAATTATTTAGCACCTTGTTTCAGTACAAGTTTAATTTGAGTCTTGCCCTTGATTATATCAAGCCTTTGTTAAGAAACAGCACTTGTGAAACCTACAGTGGGAGGGACTTGCCAAAGACAGGAACAGGGAGGAGCTAATGACAATATATAAGGAGAAGCCCAAGCTGGGAGAGAGCAGAACTGAGAAAGGGAACAGTTGTGGAGGAGAGGCGCTGTGTTTGTCTGTTCTGTTTGTGGTTATTTTTGTTTGTGATACTTTGTACAGAAGCCCTGGGACCTTCCAGGAAGCCCTGGAAGAGGATTTTCTTCTTGTCTGTTTACAGAAATCCTGGAAAAGGGTTTCAGAGGTCCTAGGACCATATTGATGATTTCTATTGAGTTCAAAGACCTTGTTGGTAGGTCTGTGTTGATTTAACAGGCAGAAAGTGAATTGATGATAGTGCTGGCAATGTGCATGAATATTATTGTGGTTCTATTAAGTTTTGTCTTCCTAGAAACAGAAACTATGAAGGACTTGAGGTGGACTGGACACTGTGAGCTTCAATATGGAATGGAAACTGAACAAGGAACTGGACAAGGAGCTGAGAGCTGCCTACCTTTGAACACACGTGACAGTTGGGTAAACTCAGGCAAAACCCGGGACCATGGAAGATGAACCATGGAATCTGAGAACCAGCTTTGAGTCAAGATGAAAAGACCTCTCCTTGGGTACTTAATGCTGACTGAGAAGATCATGACTTTCTGTGGCCTAGGGGTGGGAGAACTTCATACTCTGTACTTTGTAGCTCTTAAGGATGATTGAGTTAAGGATGATTGGAAACTAATCTTCAATCAAGAAGAAAGAAGACTTTTTGACTAAGAGATAAGACAATGTGACCTAGGGGTGGAGAACTTTTACCTTTGTACTTTGTGTCACTTGAGGAAGATTGTTCCTTAAGGATGACTGAGTTAAGGACTTACTGAATGATATCTTTTGTTTAAATCAATGTGGCCAGGTTGGTGAAAACTATGTGGCCACTTTAGTGGTAAGTTGTTATGGTATAACATTGTGAATACTGTACTTTGGTTTCTGGGAATGTTTTGCTTTAGTTTACTGATGAATAATTAGACAGTTTACTATACTATGTGATCAGAACCTTAAAGCTGTTCACAGCAACAGTCCTCTGGGGAGTTGCTGCTCCTTGGCTTTACAGATCCAAACCCTGACAAGTTACTTAACTTCCCTTACTTTCAGTTTCCTCATCTGAACAATGAGGAAATTAGACTTTATGGCCTCCTAGGATCCTTTGAATTCTAAAATTATGAAAATATTATAAGTGAGTTCTCGAGTGGCCAGATAGAAAACTCATCTTTGAAAAAAAATATACATTTCAGAAATTTAATATTTCTTACTCTTTGTACAGGGAAATATTTAAAATTGTTGATGTGTTGTTTAAAATACTTTTAAAAGAAATACAAGTATGTTATTTATTAAATATATTACACTTATTAAATAATTTCTTGACAACACTACCATATATAGTGGTAGAGCAATTATGATTCCCATTGTACAGTTTAAAATGAATAATTAGTGCTTTCTTCATCCTTCTTGAATTGTCATAAAAATGCTTAAATTTGATTTGTTGATATCCACCATGTCACTATATAATGTAAACTCCTTGAGCGCAAATAATTCATTTAATTTTGTTTAGTATTCCTATGCCCTAGCACATTGCTTTTTATATTCAGTAAATACTGTATACAGCAAAATAATAAAAGTTTTTATATGTGTATGTTTGTGTTTATGCAAATGTGACATCAGGTAAATGACCTGGATTTTTTTTTTCAAAGACATCTTTTAGTGTCCCATTAAAAAAGGTAATGTACCAGAGCATTACATTAGGACATAATTCTGAATATTTAAAATGGTTGTCCAATTTAGAGTCTGAGAAGCACCCATTATAGTTACATTCTTATTAAAAGACTTTTGTACAGTTGCATACATACTTAAGAATACCTTCCAGGACTCAGAGGAAATAAGGGCAGAGGTGGGGACAGGAATAAGGAAATTTGCTTAATCAGGCTGCCAATTTCTGAAATTCATCATCTTTCTTGTGCAGCATTAGCTTGCACAAGGAAATGAGCCAATTAGTCCTGTCACTCACAGACTACTAAGTACAAAATGGATTAAGGTCTCAATTATGAGTATTAGATTTACTGAGAAAACCTGGACATAATGTCCTGTGGGGAAATGTTACTTTCAGTATCTGAAAATTTGGGACAATTCTGCTAATATTACTCTTAAAAGAATGAATATTTAAAATAACCATAATTAATATAATTGTTCATGGTTTACCTTATTTGATCTTTAGAATGACCTTGTGAAGTAGATCCAACAGGTAATATTTTGTCCATTTTATAATGGATAAACTGAGGCTCATACAGATTAAATCACTTGTTCACCCAGCTAATAAGTGCCAAAGATGGTATTAGAACCCAGGTCTTTTCAGTATGTTATATTTTATTTTAATTATCAGTAATGATTACATCACAGAGTTCAAAATATTAAAAAGAGGCATTATGAAATAATCATAATGCAGATGTATATGTTTTATTTTATACAAATAAGTGTATGCTTTTAGCATAAATACTCAATTTTATAATGCCAAGACCTCAAGTCAATTGAATTAGAATATCACTCAGTAAGTTGCATGGCATAAAATATCAAGATTTTACATTGCTATAATGCCTCTTAATATGAATTATTCAATATTGACATAGGCAAAATAGTTAAGACAAATCTTCTTTAAAAAAATAAATCTTATGAATTTTATATGAGCCATAAGTTTGGTATGTAAGTATGTATAGTGGGAATTTCAGAGGAAAGATCTTTATTAATTTGATGCTTTCCACTCAATTTAATGAGATTATATAACATGGACTTTTTTTTAGAAGGGTACCTTGTATAGTTATAGATATGTTGCCATGCCACTTTGAAGGGAAGAGCAAGCTGTTTTCTTTGGTTCCTAATCACTGAGGCTTACTCTAAGATACTTATTTCTGTGACTTCTCTTAATAACGAGAAACTTAAACAATCCAGTGAGTCATCAATCCAAACAATGAGTTATCTGAATTTTTTTTTAAGCAATCAGGGTTAAGTAACTTGCTCAAGGTTACACAGCCAGTTACTTCTGGCTGTGGTGCTAAGTATCTGAGCCCAGATTTGATCCCCAGGTCATCCTGACACTGGAGCTGGTGCTCTTACTCACTGAGTCACCTGGTCTCCCCAAGTTACCTGAAATTTTAAAGGTAAAAATAAAGAAAGAAAGCTTGAGTATCTAAAGAAAAAATTCTTTAGTGAGTTACAAATACTCTATGGACCACTAATTATAATCATTTTAAAGTCTAGTGGCAAAGAAGGGCTTTGTAGCCTTTATGAAGATGCTGTTAATGGAGCACTTAAGTAGCAACTTTTCCTTCCTGTACAAGTGAGAGGGATGGGATACTCCTCTGCAAACCCAATTTTTCTTAAGATTCAATAGATGAATATTGTTAATGCTGCTGTGCATGACCTAATAGTTGTCACTCATGTAGGGATAGAATTCAAAATCTTCACTTTAGAATTTCTGCTAACCCTGATATTTTTTCAGAGGTTCACAAAAAATCCTATTGTCAAGGATCTCAGGTAAGGAACATCACATCTGAAGGTAATTTATGAATATGTGCTGTACATACATGCTTGCCACCAAAGACCATTTTTTAGCGCCATTATTCAATAGAAAATGCTAGGTAGCTGAAAACCATGGAATGCCATTTTCTCTAGAAGAATCAAAATTGTAGCTTCTCAAAAAGGATGGATTATTTTTGAAGAGTATACATTGAGTACAGTACTTAATGATGTTCACTGAAGAGAGAATATAAAAATCATCACTCAGGATATTTATAAACAGAGAAAGAAATAAGCAATTTATGTAGCAAAAGTTAGGAACACTTAAAGAATAATAATGGTAGCTGAAAATGTGGATGAAAAGTAAAAAGAGAGAGGTCTAAAACATGTTGGATAGATGATTTATGGAGCAATCACTAAAAGACAGCTAAAAATTGTATAAGATGACGTTGTGTCAGCTTGTAATCTACACCACCAATTAAATCATGCATTTATTGAAATAGAAAATACAATCATACTGAGGCTTTGTGCCCCACTTATCACCAGTATCCAGCATTGTGTGTAACTAAAACTATGCACAGTATAGAGGAGTCAGTACTTCTTGGTTTTGGGCGATGCTTGCTACATATCCCTTGATTTTGATTTTTGCTCACCAATATATTTAAGTGTTCTCTATACTCTAGAATAATATAACACAGTCATTTCCGTCACATTCCATTTTGTGCCTGTTTAAATCGATAGAGACACCACTGACGCCTGTTTGTACCTATCTCATAGCTTAGAAAAAGAGTTCGAATCTGTGTAAAATGTCTTTGGAAGGTCATGATACTTATTCAAATAATGTTTATTTTTTGTTACTAAATAACATTAGGGTAGTAGATTCAGATTATAGGAACTATGAAGAGAATATATGTTTATTTGTCATTCATCACAATTTTTGCCACACTATTTATTAGATTTCCATGTGGAAATAGAAAAGTTTAACTATGTAATGAAAGCCTTACTGTTTTATGGTTTCTTCTACTCAGAAATAGGGGTAAGGAATTATTCATGAAGTTTATCTGATTGGAACAATGAATTAAATGAGGGAGTCTAAGAAGACAACTATTTTCCTTCACCTTATTGTTAATGAAAAAGAACAGGATTGGTATTGATTGCTAGGCATTCAAATTTTACATCAAGATGTTAGAAGAACTGTTATATCACAGAAAAAAAAAAACAGAGAAATTGAATAAATCTTAGTGGTTATTTTTTTTAACTCACATTTTTTTTTTTAATTCAGCATTGCCACATAAAACAAGAGGCATATTGCCCAAGTGGTAAATTATATGTTTGGGAAATGACTTTTCTCTAATTCCAAGTCTAACATAAAAAGAGAAGTTGAGGTTTTATTAAGTAGATGGTAAATTTAAATACTATAAAATAGTTATCCATATTATTTTATATTTAAAATATTATTGGTTTCTATTCTAGATAATTTCTTTGATTAAGGAGTGGAACTGAGGTTCCATGTTAAGAGATAGAAAGGTTTGAATCATGTTTACAAAATAAAATTGAAAGAATTTTCACCCCAGGATATTACAAACACACTGAAGTAAAATAGCTGTGTTATTTGAGGGACAAAAATTAAATCAAAATGAAAGGGGGGGTATTTGTAAATGATAACATGTAGTCAGATGAACATAAAACATATATGACACAATTTGATATTAAAAAAACAAAGAAAAAGAAAGATTGAGAATGTACAGAATGCTTACAGGGAGAAGGGAAAATGGAGTCTATATAATTTGGATCTAAAGAATTTCATATTTACATTCATTATAAAATAAAACCAAACTGGCATCTAGAGGACATTTTTTTAAAAATAATTTTGAATAAATATAAAAACCCAATCTCAAACTCTTTTCATGAGAAACAAAGATGTTATTATCTAAATTCCATTTTAATTATTCATAAGGTTCTTTTCTATTACTTTTTTTTTTTAAATTGCATACACATAAGAATTTTCGATAATTGAAGAATTCTCCCTAATCCCCTAGAACTTGTTAACTTTCTTAAGGAAATATGCAATAGAGCAGATCTTCTAGAATTAGAAGACTGGATTTATTTGGAGTTGGGGCCAAGTATTTCCTAGATTGTTAATCTCACTACTGATAATGCCTTGATTTATGGTGCACCTTCCTACAGAAAGCAAATACATGTAGTATGTTTGTGTATGTATGTATGAGATGGTGTAGCTATGTTTATATATACATACATATATATCTCTCTCAATTTTTCTTTAGTTTTTCTATTTTCTTCCCTGCTCTGTCAGACACCCATATTATTTTTCTCTTAACTCGTCTTTCTGCTACAGAAAGACATTTATCCAATTTTCAATTTATCTTCCATAGAACTTGTCATATTAAGTGCTTAATGCACTACTCTGACCATGTCATTCCTGGGCTCTAAGGTTCAACATTGCATCTTGGATAAGGTATAGTTCTGAGACTCTCCATAATTTAATATGCAATTTTCCTATCTAGTCTGACCTCATATTACCCTTTTCCATGTATTTCATATTCCAGGGAAACTGAACTACTCTATAGTTCTAATACCATACTCTCAATTCTTCCTGAAAATTGAGGAAAAAGACTTGACAAAGGTTAAACAGGCATTAAATTTCGAAGGAAGGATTTGAACCTAAGCCTTCTGCTTCTGGAGCTGGTATTCTTGCCAATCACAACAACAATCCCTAATATCATAAAAATCAAAATAATTTCAATTTTAAAAAGTAAGTTTATTTTTTTTCTTAAGAACTTATGAAATACTTATTATTTCTTGTTTATTAATGATAAGAAAATCAAGAACTTAAAAGCAATAAAACTTCTTCACTTTGACTCCTGGGGTTAAATATAGTGATTCACATTATTTGTACCTTTAATTCTCTTTTTTTCCTTGAAAGATAGATATATTCTGAGTAGCTTTTCTCAGGAGGTAGGGATGAAAAGGCTGTTGTTTTAGTATTTCATCTCATTTTATTATTTCATAGAAATTCAGAGGAAAACAATCTCCTGAAAAAAAGTAGGGCCTATATCCTAAAACAGTTTATTCCAAAAAAATAAATCCTCTGAAGAGGAAAGAAATGGAAGCCATAGATGATATTCTTAGATCTTTGTAGATATTGATAATTTGATCATTATAGCCTTGATTGTACTGTCATAGTCCCTGCTGTGTTCGTATATCAGAAGTCTACCAAAAGCATACATTCACTAAAATATCTATCCCAAAATACAGAATTATAAGATCATAGGTTAAGATTTGGGTAAAACCTTTCCCAAATTTTTTTAACAGATGAGGAAACTGAGGCCCATTGAGAGTAAATGAATTGCCCATGATCACACATGTAGTACATGAGAAATAGGAGATTTTAATCCAGATTCTCTGAGTACTAATTTTAATGCTCTTTTCTTTGTAAAACTCACATTTTTTTGTATAGAAAATACATTTGTTTGTATAGAAAGGACAAATAAAGAGAAACCACAAGAAATGAGACATAGAGACTTCTTTAGGGCTCAAACGATAGTCAACTTCACTCCTAGTCATATTAATAGAACTGTGAATGTGTCATCTCCTACCCCACCTTAGTGGAATATAATATCTTTTAGGTAAGGGACTACTTTTTGCTTTATATTATTAGTGCCTAATACAGTTTCTATCATTTTTGTTGCTCTTTCATTTGGTTATTCCTGAACTTTTATGATCCCATTAGGGAGTTTTTGGTAAAGACATCAGAATGGCTCACCATTTTCTTCTCCAGGTCATTTTCCAGATGAAGAAACTGAGGCAAACATGGTTAAATGATTTGCCAAGGATTACACAGTTAGTAAGTGTCTTACACCAGATTTGAAATCTTAAAAATCTGGCTGACTCCAGGTGCAGCATTCTATGCTTTGAACCACATAACTGATCCTTCTACCATATAGGTAGTGCTTAATAAACGTTTTGTATATTAAATTAGAAAAATGTATTGAGTCTTTGGAGTGATTCCTGTTTTTCAAATGATGTCTACATCAATCCTACCATTTGGTTGCTTCTCCTACTATATAGTGTTTGACTTTTTGTCCATTTATTTTGTAGTATAGATATCTTGTCAATATAAATGAAACATTGGGGATGATGAAATGGGAGCCATCAATGAGAATAAGAGAATAATACCCTAGCACTTCTTGAATGTTCATTCGCATGTCAGAATTCCTTAAAGGAATTTCAGTTATCTAACAATTCTAAGATTTTAGGGTTGATATTTTTTACCACTTATGACATTTTGAAAGGTATATATTTTTTTAAAGCAATTGGGGTTAAGTAACTTGCTCAAGGTTACACGGCCAGTTATTATTTCTGGGTGTGGTGCTGAGTATCTGAGCCCAGATTTGATCCAGGTCATCCTGACACTGGAGCCAGTGCTCTTACTTGCTGAGCCACCTGGCCACCCCTAAAGGTATATTTTTTAACAAAGCCTTTGCTCACATGCCACCACAGTTATTGTAGTCAAAATATTACAGTAATTCAAACTACTTCTTTGCAAAGATGGAGAATGAGGCACATGGATGTTTAAAATGGCATATATTGTCATTTTTTATGTATTGATCCATGTTGTTGGTTATTCTCTTTAAAAAAAATCTTAATTTTGTGTTATGGGGATAAATAGAGTATTCTGGGAGAACTAATATTTCTTGTATTAGTGCTAGACAAGTCCTTTTCAAGTTTGCTTACCTACCTTTGGTGTCTACCTGTCACTGAACTCATACTTGTGACTCCAAGAAGCTATAGAATGTACAGCAGTCATACCCTGGTAAAACTACCTGGGTAGATGGATTAAACCAGATTGAGAATTACCAATAGGCCTCAACTGCTTCAATGAGTTAGGGGGCTGTCTACCCTCAACATGTGAACATGTGACCCCATAGAATGTACAGATAAGAGCAATTTGTTTCAATGGGCCATGAAGACAGTGAAAGTAGATGCTGTGCAGAGCTTAAAGCTTAGTGAAACAGCCAGAATATCAAGGTCATCTCCTGAATCCTGGGTCATTGTCAGTCATCTTTGCCAATCACTTTATGCAACTCTGCCTCACTTAAATCCAATTCACATGCAAGGCAAGCCATCACTCATCAGCTATTATTTTACTATTTAACTATTTTATGTACTTTGAAGGTATGTAGATAAGGGAGTGACAAAAGCCACAAGTGTGGATATAGTGGGAGCTGTAGTCACAATGAACACAGGGCATAGGGTCATCTTCCACTGGACTGAAGTAGCAGGGAGACTCAACACCCTCTGGGGATATATAATCAGCAGGGCCAAATGCATATTATCTACCTAAAAGACTATTTTGCAGAGAACTGATGCAAGGCAAACAAGTGGTCTCATGATGGTAGTCAGAAGAAGTGACACAAGGACAATCTTAAGGTCTCTCTGAAGACGTTTAATATTATTGGCATACCCACATTAATGAAGGTGTTCTATGAGCAAAGCGTATTTATAAAAGCACAAAGAAAACATGAGATGCACAAATCTAGAGACATCTCCATCCCAGATGTTCAAATGACTTTTACTCAAACCGGAGTAAAGTCTTCTGACTTCACATTGGACTGATCAACCACAGTCAAACACACTGTAACTTGACCTCAACATCAACTCAACCTCAGCATTTCATTGGGCCTCTTTGAATAATGTCAATCCCAAAACAGATTTTTATCTAAGAAAGACAAATTATTAAGTCATGTATCCACATTTTTATTTCTCTCAAGCTGGCAATGATGTATATTGCGAGGGAGTTACAGTCCAGAAATGAGCTGTCCTAAGGGGGCTAGTCTAGAATTGACTCAATTTGAAAGTTGGGTTAAACAGTTTATATACCTTTTCAACAAGGGCTGATATTGCCTTGACATAATTCTGCTTCCTACAAGAGGAAATAGCTATTTTATTATTCAACAAAAACTCCCAGTTTTGGGCTATCTAGGCAAAATAATCTGTCTCCACCCAAGCAGCTTCCAATGCAATATCATTATCAGTAATATCCTTATGAAGAGCTTTGGAGAAGTGGGGCTGGTATGGCTGGGGGCAGGAAACTGATTCTTCAAGTTACTGATCACTGAGGGAAAAAAAATCATTTTCAGAATATGACAACAACAATAACTATATTGTACAGTATTCTAGGAAAGTGAGGATGATACTAGAAATGGATATACAGATTATGTAAAAACAACAAAAATATATCAATATAATTTCATTTAAAATGAAAAAAAAACATGGGGCTCAAACTTGATAGCTGTAATGGTAATTTGAAGACCCCTTTTTGTATTGGCAAGTAAGCAGGTACTTAGCACTTAGTAACTAATCAAACCTCTGAGAAAGAAACAGAAGATATGAACCCCTGTTGTTGACGTAACAGGAAGTGGTTGGCTGAAATAGGACTTAGCTAATGCTATGTATATAAGAAAAGCCCCAGAGAGGCAGAGTCAGAATTTCTTCAGACAAGAATATGGTGACAGAAGCTGTTCTGTTGGGCAGAGAATAGAGGACTGAGCCAGAATTTCCTGAGAACTTGTGGTGGTGGAGCTTCTTCTGAACAGGAGCCCAGGAGCACCCTCCCCCCAGGCTGGATAAGGTGATTCTGATTTTTTTTTAACAAGCTGCAGAAGACAGAGGAAGCATGACCCTGATGCAGGGACTTTTGTTTGTGTCTTGGTTGAGCCTTGAATTCCTGGGAACAGAAATTATAAAAGATTTGAGATGGACTGGACCCTGTGAACTTCAGTGTGGAGCAGAACTTACATGGAAAGTTTGACAAGGAACTGGGAGCTGTCTGTCTTTGAATCCAGGTGACTGTTTGGGGGATTCAGGTAGGAGTTGCCTGCCTCAAGTCAAGATAAAAAGACTTCTCCATGAGTATGGAGTAATGATGAATATGTATTTTACTAGTGACCTGGGGTAGAGGGTTTGTGTATTTTCTAATGATTGTATTTAGTGATCAATGATACTTAGTAATTGATTGTTGAATAAGTGACTGATTCAGTTAATCTAGTGCGCCCCATGACTGGAAGACTTTGACTATTGTACTTTGAGATGATTTTTCTTTATTGTAAATATTGTGACCACTTTAGTGAAAACTATGTGGCCATTTTAATGATGAGCTTTTATGAATACTACATTGTGATTTTCTGTGATAAGTTTTAATATTGTGAATGCTGTACTATGATTTTCTGTGAATATTTTGCTTTGATTTGTTATGGAATAAATAGGGTGTTCACTATACTGTGTAATCAATAAGCTTAAAAGCTGTTCCCAGTAGCATTCTTTTGGAAAGCTGCTCATGCATGCATTACATTATGGAATAGTTGGCAGGATTACAAAGTATAGTGCCTCTATTTGTTCCAGGATCCATGGCCATTTAAATTGAAATTGTAAGGCCAAGGATCCTGGAGGGGTGGAATATAATGGTAATATAATTTCACACCCTAGTATTGGCAAGTAAGCAGGTACTTATTACTTAGTAATTGATCAAACCTCTGTGAAAGAAACAGAAGGTATGAACCCTTGTTCCTGATGTAACAGGAAGGGGTTGGCTGAACAAGAAGTAGCTAATGCATATATAAGAAAAGTCCCAAACAGGCACAGTCGGAATTTCTTGGGACAAGAATCTAGAGGCAGAGCAGCTATAGAAGAGAGAATCAAGAACTGAGCTAGAATTTCCTGAGAAATTGAGGTGGTAGAGCTTCTTCTGAATAGGAGCCCAGGAGCCCCCTACCCCCAGACTGGATAAGGTGATTCTGATTTTTTGAACAAGCTTCAGAAGACTGAGGAAGCATGACTCAGATGCAGGGACTTTGTTTGTGGCCTGGTTTAGCCTTGAATTTCCAGGAACAAAAATTTTGAAGGATTTGAGATGGATTGGACCCTGTGAACTTCATTGTGGAGCAGGACCTGCCAGAGAGCTGGACAAGGAACTGGGAGCTGTCTGCCATTGAACCCAGGTGACAGTCTGGTGAATCCAGGTAGAATGTGGGACCATGGAAGGGGATCCAGGGAATCTGAGAACAGGACCCAAGTCAAGATGAAAAGATCTCTCCATGAGTACTGAGTAATGATGAAATTGTATTTTCATAGTGACCTAGGGGTGGAAGGTTTTTTTTTTTTATTTTTTAATGATTGTACTTAGTGATTAATGATACTTAGTAATTGATTGCTGAATAAATGACTGATTGAGTTAATCTAGTGTGCACCATGACTGGAAGACTGACTATTGCACTTTGAGATGATTGTTCTTTTTTCTAAATATTGTGATCACTTTAGTGAAAACTGTATGGCCATTTTAAAGATAAGCTGTTGTGAATACTATATTGTGATTTTTCTCCGACAAGTTGTAATATTGTGAATTCTGTATCTTGATTTACTGTAAATGTATTTCTTTGATTTGTTATGGAATGAATAGAATGTTCACTGTACTCTGTAATCAGAACCTTAAAAAGCTCTTCACAATAGCATTCTTCTGGAAAGCTACTCATGTGCGGCATTACAATAGGTCAATTTATTGGTAAGCTATATCATCATGAACCATAAGAAAGTAGTTTCAATGAAAATATCAAAAACATCAGACAGAAAACAAATGAATAATAAAATTAAAACCATAATTTGCAGAATTACTTACTGCTTCCAAAGAAAGAATTGCCAGTCAGTATGCTACCCTAAATGTGGGTAAAGTGGTGTATATATATAATTTCATCAAATTGATAGTATCTGACTCTAGTACTCCAAAGGTCTTATAAAGAATTATTCCACTTACTGGTTTCTGCAGTAAAAGGATTAGCTAGAAAGAGAATAAGAGTTTTATGCATTCAAGTAAAAACATTCCTACCAAATGTTTTTTTTTTTTCTTGTCAAAGCATATTCTCTAATAAATATATATGTATGAACTCACTCACTCATTCATTCAAGTACTTACTTTATGCAATTCTCTGCCATGGGTACTTAATGGGATTGAGGTGCTGCTGAAGAGATGTTATTAAAAAAAATAACACATGTAGCCCAGTATCATCATTTTATTATTACTTCACAGAGAGGAATTTACTTGACCAAAACCACAATATAGAAAGCTACAGAGCTGAGATTCAAAATCTGATTCTCACACACCAACTCTCGCTGACCTTAGGGAACTTATAATATAGTAGGGCTGATTGGCCACTCATGGAGATAAATACAAAGCAAATTAGGATATGGTTAGTATGAAAGAGTGCTCTGAGATTATTTGAAGGAGAAATGAATTATAGCTGGGAGATAAGGGAAGACTTCAAAGAATGAGGTTATTATTTTTCTTTTGTTTTGTTTCTAATTTAATTCTTCCATGATGGGCAGGACATTGAAAGGCAAAGGTAGGGCAAGAGGAATTAGAGAAGCATGACACATACTGTGTGTGAATTAATTGAAGCAACTGTTGGTTTAATTTATAGAAGCAATAATAAAAGTTAGTGAAGTATATAGAAGGCATTGGGTTTTTTTTGTTTTTTTTTTTTTTTTTTCTGGAGGGGAAGGCAAGGCAATTAAGTGATTTACCCAAGGTGAAAGAGCTAGTAAGTGTTATCAAGTGTCTAAGTCCCTATTTGATCTCAGGTCCTCCTGACTCCAGGGCCAGTGCTCTATTCACTGTGCCACCTAGCCACCCCATATAGAAGGCATTATAAAAAACAACAATAACACATTATTTTAAATAGACCTCTTAAATGTCACTAATTTTTTTGTAGCAATGATTTAAAATACTTTAAAAATTGCTTCTCAGTACACACACACAGACGAATTTTCCAATCTATGCAATGTGTGCATATGTATTTATTCATATATGCATATGTCCATCTCTTAACATATGTGGATTAAATAATATATATTTTTTTTTATTTCCAGAGCCAGTTGAATTAAATTTTAAGGGTTGTTTTTTTTTCAGTTCGAAGTGAGGCCATTACTAGGCTGAGAGCTTCTTAAATTCTCTTCCCCTTATCTAGAAATACCATGAAACTTCCCTCTTATCATGGACCAGAAAATTTCTTGTCTCCCTTCTCCTGGTTCATAAATTGTCCCTAGTTGGGGCGGCTAGGTGGCCCCTGGAGTCAGGAGTCAGAAGGACCCGAGTTCCGTTCTGGCCTCACACACTTAACACCCACACACACAAAAAAAAACTAACCGTGTAACCTTGGGCAAGTTACTTAACCCCAATTGCCCTCCAAAAGGCAAAAAAATAAAAATAAAAAAAAAACATTAAAAAAAATTGTCCCTAGTCTCCTTTATTCCGTCCTTATGAAAACAAGCCTCAGTCCCCTCAGTAAATTGCTAGTCCTTTTTCCAGGGATAGCTCATTGCTTTCCCATTAGTAAAGCTCCCCTTAGTTAAGAGAAAATTGTCTAAGTGAACTCTTTCAGATATAAACCTGCATTCCCAATTCTGACCCCAACAGATGTATATATGCATGAGTGTGTATGTGCATCTTGCCTACTAGGTGCCTGATACTTGCTAAGCATTGTTTTACAAATATTACCCCATTTAATTAATTTGATCCTCAAATCAACCCCATGAGATAATTCTATTATTATATTTATTTTATAATTGAGGAAACAGAAATAAACAGAAGTTAACTGACTTGATCAGAATCACAAAGCTAAAAAGTGTCTGAGGCTAGATTTGACTTCTTGACTCCAGGCCCAACTCTATCCACAGATCTCCCAGATGCCTTCTCAAGTTTGAGATGGTAAAAAGTCCTATGTTCAAGAGGTTTATTTTTTAAAAGATGATACTACAAGTTGGCAAATTTAATATTGAAATTATAGAACATGATTTATGTGCTATAAGAAAGGGAAAAAAGTAGTAAGTAAAAACAGTATGGATTAAAGAAAATTTATACCAAGAAAACTTTATTTCCTATATTTAAAAGATATGATTGATATATAGATATCTCGTGAGATGCAACAAACATTATGTATCTAGATCTTACCAATTTTAAGGTTTTTTTTATTTAATTTATCTTTTTTATTTTAATCTTAAACACTAAACCTTAAATACAAGTAAAAAAGAAAAATAAACAATATAAACTTAAATATTAAAACTTCAATAAAAAATAAGGAAGTTATGAAACTTGCAAAATAAGGGGAAAAAATGTCATCTGCAAAGCAGAATTCCAGAATGTAAGAGAAGCTTAAAACTATATAGCAATACATTTTCATTTCAGGAAATTATTAGTAGATATAGCTTCTATCATTGCTTTCTTGTTTGCAATGATTTCATCTGAATAATTTCATTGGTGGTGGGGGGCTATGTGGGATGGCCTCTCCATATTTGCAGTTAGACTTAAATATATTCTTATATTTCTGGTGAGCCTTCCTGAATTGTATAAAGTCAGCATAAAAACACAAGTCTTAGCTATTCTTCTATTTTCCCCTGAAATACAGAGTAGAGAAAAAAAATGTTTCTGACAGTTTCCATTTTCCCTAGTATAATTCTTAGTCCATGGTGTATGTGTGTGTGTGTGTGTGTGATTTAATGAAATAGATTTGAAGCTTTTCATCCTGTTATAATAGTTACTCTGATGCATATTTTAGCTTTTGCTTGACCTTCTAAAGTGTCAAGTGAATAATCTAATTTCAATTTTTCAGGTAGTTTTTTTGACATCTTTAAAAATCCCAGCCATATTACATAAAATCATACCAAGTTTGTCTTAAAAATTCAGGCAAATGCATACTCCCACCATGATTAATTGAAGCTAAGATGTCACAGATATATTATCAAATTGATTCTTTACAGTTTAACAGCACAAATCCGCCTTTACAATGTCAGTAAAGTGACTTTCAAGATGTATAGAGCAATGACCCGGTTCACTAGGAACATTTAATTATATATTTTGATTCAGCAAATCAAATGGATTAAAATGAAATAGCTTTCCTTAAGCAAGTGAGGGATTTAGACTCGAAAATCCTTCTCCAGTGAGCTCTTTTCATTATTTGTGGACTTAGACCAATTGCGTAATCCCTAATTCCCTCCTGTTTTTTTTTTTTAAGGAAACGTTTCTAATCACCCTGTATCAAGGTCATCTAAATATCTTGGTGAAATTTCTATTTGATTATAAGAAGAGACAATAGATATTAACAACTCCCTATTCCACAAATAAGGAAACTAAGTCTGAGACCTAAGAAGTGACTTATCCAAGGTCTAAAGAGTGGAAGTTAAAAATGTATGGAATCTCTCAAAATTTCTTTATCTCTGAATACCTTGCTCTTCTTATTAAAGAATTTCATGTTTTATAAAACTCCAAAAACATTTTAAAAGAAGAACACCCTTAAAATGCAAGAAATAAGGGTCAGAGTCAAGATGGGGGAGTAGAAAAAGGACTTCTGTATGGCTCCAGGTTCCACCTTCCCCAATTCATGTAAAAGGGGACTCTGAACAAACTTTGAAGCCATAGATCTCAACAAATGACACAGAGAAGCTAACCTCCCACTGAGAACAACCCAGAAGGCCAGGAGGAATCAGCCAGCTCAGCGCCCTGGCAACCAAGTTTGAGCCAAAGGTTTTAGATCCAGGGTGGGCCTGATCACCCACCAGCTGGAAGGATACCAGATCACCAGCAGCTGTGGCCATTTGCAGATTTCTCAACTCATAGATGCGAAGGACAAAGTTAGAGGTCAGTGCAGTGTGGACTTTGGGACTACTGATTGGCAGTGTGTCGGCTATTGCCCCCGGGGCAAGAAGCCACTGAGGAGCCACAGCTGTGCAGCTGGCAACACATTGAAGCTTCAGCTCTTGGCCTGGAGAATGTAGAGGGGGTGAGTGACCAGTCTGACAGGTAATTGCTCTTGCTTTAACCTGCTTGGATCTGGATTGCAGACTAGGGTGGAGGTACTGGGGTGTGTGACCAGCTTGACAGAGCATGTGGAGGCTTCAAAGAGGGCATCCAAATAATACCTCCAGCAGCTGAGAAAACCCCAGATTTTGGTGCGAAGCTCCCCTTTCTGGTGTAAGAGGGCTACTGTGGCAAAAAGCCCAGGGGTCTGTAATGGGTATGTAAATTTTAAAGATCTTCCCTGCCTCTAGGCTAAAGTGTGCCTGGAGCCTGGGGTGGGAGGCTTGTTTTTCTGTAAATACTTCTTGATTGGCCAGTGGGTCAATAAGGTTGTTACATTCTCTGAGACAGGAGAAGGCTATATAAGCCCTGATGTGTAGTTTTGTTTTGGGGGCTCACTTTGAGAAGTGCTCTGTGATTTGATATGGATTCTGGGAAGCCGTTGTCCAGAGCCCCCCAGCTTTGAAAAACCAAGATGTTGATGTGGTATGGATGTAACGGTTGGACAGTTTGGAAAACTGTCTACTTGATCTGTTTCTGTCTTGATAATTCTGCCTGTATACTTTGAAGTTCAGGGTGCTGACCTTTTTCCCCTGAATGAGATGAACGATATATATTTGACTGATTAAAGTAGACTTTTGAACCCATTTTGAGTTGCTTTCCTATAACAAAGAAGATCCAAGAACCTGTATGGGCAGCCACCCTGAGGACGCTTGGGGTGCTTGCTGCTACAGGGTCAAATGACTGAGGAGCAACATGACCAGGCAAAGAAAACAAAACAAACAGAAGAATACATCATTAGACTCCTAGTTTAGGCACAAAAAAGGAACAAAGCATGGAACAGGAGGAAGACATTGAAGTCAGAACTCCTGCACCAAAAGCTTCAAAGGAAAATACGAGCTGGTTACAGGCCATAGAAGCCCTTAAAAAGCAGATAAGAGAAGTGGAGGAAAAATTGGTAAGAGAAATGAGAACGATACAAGGCAATTACAAAATGAGAGTCAATAGAGGAAAATCACACTTCAAAAAACAGAGTAACTCAAATGGCAAAAGAGGCCAAAAAGGCAATGAGGAGAAGAATGACTTAAAAAACTTAATTTCCCAGATGGAAAAAGAATCTCAATAGCTCAATGAGGAGAATCATTCCCTCAAATTCAGAATATAGCAAAAGGAAGCGAGTGACTTTATGAGAAATCAAGATGATTTTAGACAGATCCAAACAAATGAAAGAATATAAGGCAATGTAAAATATCTCATTGGAAAAACCACTGACATGGAAAATAGATCCAGGAGAGATAATTTAAAAATTATTGAACTACCTGAAAGCCATGACCAAAGAAATAACATAGAAATCATCCTCCAAGAACTTCTCAAGTACAATTGCTGTGATGTTTTAGAAGCAGAAGGCAAAATAGATGTTGAAAGAATCCACCAATCACCTCCTGAAAAAGATCCCAAAAAGAAAACTCCTAGGAATATTATAGCCAGGTTCTGGAATTCCCAGATCAAGGAGAGAATATTACAAGCATCCAGGAAGAAACAATTTGAATATTGTGGAAACAAAATCAGGATGACACAGAATCTGGCAGCTTCTACACTGAGGGATCAAAGGGCCTGGAATATGATATTCTGGAGGGCAAAGGAGGTGGGATTAAAACACGAATTACCTACCCAGCAAAACTGAATATCATGTTTCAGGGAAAAATATGGTCATTCAGTGGAATAGAGGACTTTCAAGCATTCTTGATGAAAAAAATCCGAGTTGAACAGAAAATTTGACATTGAGATACAAGAAGCAAGAGAAGCTTGAGAAGGTAAACAGGGTAAAGAAATCATAAGTCACTTATCAAAGTTGAACTATTAACATTCCTACATGGAAAAATGATAATTGTAACTGATGAAACTTTTCTCAGTATGAAAATAGTTGAAGAAGTATATATATATATATATGTCTATAACAGAGGGAATATGGGAGTATTAATACATATGTGAATGTGTGTATATATGTTAACAGGTATACATAGATAGAGGGCACAGGACCAATTTAACAGGAAGGAATGATACTTCAAAGGTGAAATTAAGAGGTGAGAGAGGAATATAATAAGGAGAGATGGAGAGAGACAGAATGAGGTAATCTATCTCATAAAGAAGAGGCAAGGGAAAATGGTTACAATGGAGGGAAAGAATAGGAAAGCAAAAGGGAATAGGTCAACCTTATTCTCATTGAATTTGGCTTGGGGAATGAATGAAATATATAGTATATATGATATTTCAACCTATAGGAGAGTAGGGTTTAAGGGGATCACAGGGGAGAAGTTGATAGCACTCAGTTTTGAAAAGGGACAGGATCAACATAGAGAGTAGAACAAGTGGGAGGTGGGATAGGAGGGAGGGAAATATAGTCAATCTTTTACAACATAGCTACTTACTTATGTAAATGTTTGCCATTAGCGACACATGTACAACCTATACTGAATTGCTTATATTCCCAGTAAGGGTGGGTGACAAGGGAGGAAGGGAATGAATCTGGAATTCAAAGTTTTAAAATCAAATGTTTAAAATCATATATATATATATATATATACATATATATATTCTATTATTAATACTATTCTACATGTAATTGGGAAATAAGATATACAGAAACTGGGGCATAGATATTAACCATGCCCTACTGGGAAAGTCAAAAGGGCAGTATGGGAGAAAATATGGGAGAGAGCATATTGGAGGAGGGGATATCCTGTGGGATTGCTATTTTGGGGTGGTGGGTAGGGGAAAAACAGGGAGAAAATCTGTACCTCAAAATATGGTGTAAATTAATGATGTAAACCAGAACTTAATAAAGCATTTGAAAAATGAAAAAATAAAATAAAATAAATAATCAGGAGTCAGAAAGGAAATACTATATTAAATATTCATATTGCATCTCTGTCTTTCTTCCTCCTTTCTTTTTCTAAAAAGAAAGAAAATAAAATCTAATGTGTGTGAAGAATGCTAGGCAACAAAAATGAATAATTGTTATGTGCCAGTGATGATATGGGACAGTAAGTTAAGTCTATTGGGTCTTCTCTCTCTCTCAGAGGAGTTTATTGTTTGATAGGGGAAGTTCCAGTTCCCATTAAGTTCCTCCCCATACCCACAGTCCAGAAAGTGGACCATGTCTATAAGAGGATATGGCTTTATCATTTTCTGAAGGGCTTGCATTCCCAAGGTTGACAACAAAGCTATTGAGTTTCCCCTGCTACAAGACGTCATGTGGAACAAATCACTGGGCTCCATCTAAAGGTCATCTGCAGTCAGGAAAAAATGTCTTAGAGAAAGCTTTCAGGGAGACCCATGAGGAAGCTGGTCTGGATGCTAGTCAGCTAAACATTGTTGGAGGATTCAAGAGTGAGCTGAATTATGTAGTCGACAGCAAGCTCAAAACATGTATCTACTGGCTGACTGAGGTTAAGGACTACAACATGGAAATTTGTCTGAGCATCAGGCTTATGCCTGGCTGAAACTAGAGGAGCCTGAAATCAGGCTCAGTTTAAGGATATGGTGAAATCCCTCAGAGAAGGACACTAATTTCTCTGAGCCCACACACTTTGACCGCAGGAAAGGGAAGATCTTTTGAGACACCCAAGATTCAGCCTATTGAGGTGTTCAAGTGCCTCTTCTGAAATCAACCCCTACTCTGGGTAGATTATCCAGTCCTTGAAGTATAGGAGAGCTGAAGCAACAAATGAAAATAGGCTAAGCCTTTTAGGTCAGAGCAAACATCATGGTGTTGAAGTGAAAGGGTAGTATGGAAATGTATAGAGCCAAATCTCTGTACTCATGTCCCTGAAGAATAAACTGTTAGAAACTTAAAAAAAAAAGAATAATTGTATCTCTTCATATTCAACAATGCATGATGCTACAAATTTTATTGAAGATGGAAAGATTAAAGATTCCATTGGCTGATCCAGAAGGTAAGGAATTTATCTCCCTTATAGAAGTCCAAGAAAAGCAAAGTCCATAGCAAAGTGTAGCTTAAATACCTCAACCTCAAATATACATATTGGGAGTCATTGTGCTCAGTAACCCTTCTTTGATCATTGACTTTGCATTCCTTTGTAATATTCTTCTGTTTCTTTGTCCACCACATTATTCTATTTCATTTTACTACTTCTCTTCCTTTTTCACTTAAATTCAGCTTCTAGTAATAACCCTTTAATTTCTTTTCCTTATTTTTGCTATTTTTTTTGGAGGGCAATTGGGGTTAAGTGACTTGCCCAAGGTCATAAGGCTAGTTTGTGTGTGTGTGTGTGTGTGTGTGTGTGTGTGTTAAGTGTCTGAGGCCAGATTTGAACTCAGGTCCTCCTGACTCCAGGGCCGGTGCTCTACTCACTGTTCCACCTAGCCACCCCAATAATCCTTTTATTTCATGGCCACTTTGCTACTACTCAAATTTTATCAAATTTTCCCTGCCTTTTCTCTGTAGTCAGTATCTATCCTAAAACACCATATTTTCCCATATTATTTAGAGACCTCGTAATTTTTGTTTGCCTGAAATAAAGAAAATAAATGTATGTGTGTATATATATATATATATATATGTGTGTGTGTGTGTGTGAGCACCCTATGTGTATACATACATATATACATATGTAACATTTGTAAATATATATGTATGTATTTTTATGTGCAACATGAGAGCATGCAATGGGAACAAACATTTTTATTAATAAAATTGACCCTTATTATGATAAAAATATTAGGGCAGGGGTGGCTAGGTGGCACCAGCCCTTGGAGTCAGGAGGACCTGAATTCAAATCTGGCCTCAGATACTTAACACAAAACTATCCATATGACCTTGGGCAAGTCACTTAACATCAATTGCCCTAGCTTACCCCTTCTGAAAAAAATGTTAGGGCAAAGATGATTGTGGTAATGAACTAAATTTTACCCTCTGACCCATAAAGCCACTCCTCTACATAGGGGAAACTAGGAGCCAAGGAATTCTCCCATTAATCACCTCATGGAAAATAGCTTCAAGCCTAGTGAAGTAATACAGTTGCATCATCATTTAATTTGAGTGTAGTTATACTCAACCTGAACGTAACAGAGAAATACATTTGATTGGAGGGGTGAAAAGCAAGGTTCATCTAGATCATGACTTTGCTGCAACTCCTACAATAGCTGTTTTTGATAGTTTTTGTTGCGGGTGAGAGGAAACAAGTGATTGCACAAGAAGAAAATACTTTGTTTTCTTTATAATATAGTAGAAAAATTCAAGGCCTATAGATTGAATATGAAACACCTGGCTGCAGATCTCATTTCTGCTATTTGCTATGTATTTTGTATCTGCAGCAGTACTTGCTTAATATATGCTTATGGAAAAAACGTGTAAACTAATCATTTAACCTCTCTGGCTCTTAGTTGTTGTTTCGTTTTGTTTTTAAATATGTCTTCCAGAGGTCATTTCCATCTATCTATCTATCTATCTATCTATCTATCTATCTATCTATCTATCTATCTATCTATCTATAAATTTATGTTCTATCCATGCACTTTTTCCTATTTATATTTATTTCCAATGAACAACATTTCCTGGAACATAACATATTATGAAAATCCTTGCATTTATAGATACCAAATCACATTACTATATCCACTCTGACAATGACAAATACTACTTATATTCAATCATTGCTCACCTTTTTATAAAATTTCATTGAAATTTGAAAAAATATATCTAAAATGATTAACATTCAGGTTAGCAGTTAGGTGGCACTTAAAGACATCTTATGTTTGCTTTTTTAAATTTTTACTCCTTAAAATTTTAAAGCAGATGGCCTCTGACTTTACTACTGTTCTCAAATGATCTTGATGTATTGCAGGAATATTCAGTGATACAGCTGAGTTCTCCTGAAGAAAGCATCCATCAGTTTCACATAGAGTTAAGCCCTGTGATCTGACAATCTGACAGTGTCTCATGAGTAAAAGGCACCTAAGAAATAATTTGCATCATTTAATAAAATATTTTATGACATTTTATTTTTCCAAATCCAAAATTAAATAAAACAATGTAAATTTTCTATACTGTGTAACCCAGGAATTCAAATTAGATATGTGTATGTATATGCATACACATATGTGTATATCTATATGTATACATATTAATATTCATATATATTCATACTCAATGTAGATTTATATTTTGGCATAATATTTATTTGAATAATAGTGCTAAAATGCTTGTACTAAAGTAGTTTAATTGCTAATGTTGAACTACAAATATTATTCTAGGCATCTTTGAAAAATAGCTGCTGTTAGTATCCATGTAAATGATTAGGTTTAAAATAGATAACTTCCTCTTAACTCAGCTTAAGTGTTGTTTTAGGTCATAGTAATATTAAGAGGGCAAGGCATATTAAGTCATATCAGCTGTCACAGATTATCTGTTCTGATATTACTGTCATAATTACTGTTATTAAATGAAATATGAAATAGTAAATAAAAAGTTGTTCTCAAATTCAGGAACACCTGGATTCAGTTCTTGCCTTTGGTACCTATTTGAGTCTGGATAAATCACTTAACTTTTTAGCGTTCTCTGTAAATTACTACAACAACAATAACTACTACTGCTGCTGCTGCTGCTACAACTACTATTGTAACTACTGCTATGAGTACTCCTACTATTACTATAAATATTCACCATTAACCATTCTCAATCTGAGAGAAATGCTTCATAGACCCACAATAGGTAAAAACAAAACAAAACAAAGCAACAAACAAAAATAAATTAAAAAGCTGACCTTTGCAAATCACTTCTCTGTGTTTCTTTTTTTCCTTCTTTTCTTTCTCTAATTTATTTCTTGATTTCTTTCTAAAACATTTTTCTTTCATTTTTTGACTGGGTCTTCCTCTCTTACCAAAGCTAGAATGTGAAGTCCCTAACAAGTCCTTATCTTTTTATGATAAGCATAGGAGTTTGATCTTCTCCGTTTTGGATCTGTGTGGATACACCACTCTGAGTGGATACACCACTCCTTATGCAGCATGGTGCCCCTACTACGAGCTCTCACTATATTGGTGCCCAACACAATGCAGTCACCAGGTGGGCTTAGCCTCCTGAAGTTAAGAATTCCAGATCTCAAAAGATCCACCAGCCTCTGCCACCTTGTTGAATGGATTATAGGAGTGTACCACCTTGTCTGACTATAGATTTTACTCTTCAAAATATGTATCTGCGTGTATCTTGTGGTTCTTATACAATGAATATACTGTGAATGATCCCTTTAGTTTCATGCTGAGCCTGTTATATCAGTGTATTTGAAAAACCTCTAATAAGATCCTTATATGGATCTGGAGAGAAGTGGGTCAGAAGAAAAGACAGGCCAAATTACAGGATTCATAGTTCATAGAATTTATAGTGAAAAGGGATCATGGACATAGTTGAGCCTAGGCTTCCCTCACAAGATGCGAAGGCCAACAAACAGATCAAATTTCAAACTCGGGTTTTCTCCTTTTAAATTTTTTTTAATTAACACCAACTGTGTAGCTATCTAAATAATCATATTAATTAACTTTTGAATGTATCAGTATCAGAAATAGGGATATTCCTCTAGTGACATTCTGACAGCTTCTCCCTCTAACTTTGTCATGGTTGTGACATGTTTCTAAGTAAAAATAACACAAAGGAAGTATGATTATTAGATTGCAAATGGCATACACCTAGGTGAAAATATAGATATACTAGATGATGGAATCAAGATTAAAAAATCTTGGACATGTTATAATTAATAAAATTAAATTTGACCGGAATAAACTTAGAGAATTGGATTCAAGTTCTAAAACAATTGTATTTCCACATAGACATGATTATTATTGACAATTTAAAATTATCTATTATTTTTTACTTAAATTTTTAGATGATTTTATTTTGGGAAATGCCCAGATCTTTGGGTTGTGATAGAGAATCCAATTCTTATTGATTGATTTTCTGAAAGCAAAAATAAAGTATTTTCTGGCTGTCTTGAAAATGATAGCCTTTTATATATGATATCCATGCATTTTTTGTTAGTAGCTATCATTAATACAAATAGATAATGCAGGTATTAATATGACATTTCCTTCCTATCATTATTATTATTTTCATTGTCTAAGATTTGTAATTTCATAACTATAGAGTATTCCTAGTGAGGAAAACCCTTCTACCAATACAAATCTGTAATTTATTTTAGCAATTTATAAACTTAGAATTGCATAGGTGTCCTAATAAATTAAGTCTTTTATCCAAAATCAGAAATTGAACCCAGTTCTCCTTGACTCTGAGGTTAGTTCTCTATCAACCCTGTCATACTCCCATTCATGTGCAATGCATTAATTGTAATACATTGAAAAAGGACCATGAACCACAGTGGCTAGGAGGTTGGTTTTAGAATCAAGAGGACTTGTGTCCTAATCCTGCTACTGACATATGCTGGCTATAGGACCATTAGTAGAACCATCTTCAATCAACCTGATCTATATTGTCCCACTGTGCCCAGATGACTCCAGAGGAAAAAGTTAGGCTAGTGACCTTACATAGACCTCCCTCACTTAAATCTAATTCTATTGCATATCATGGCATCATCTTCCTGATATCATGGCCCTGTTCAAGAATGAAGGATGAACAGCAACAACATTAGTAATTCTCTTCATCTCTCAATATCCCAGGACATTCTCTAAGAAAACAGCTATTGATCAGTTGTTGATATGCTTTAAGATCAGGAATTTTCCATGCTGGGAATTCCTAATAGTTGTGAAATAATAACTTACTCCCTCTTTGTCACTCAAACCAGTCAAAAGACCAAAGGAATATACAAAAGTATATTGGATTAACTATAGATAGATACATAGATTGATATATAGATATACATTTGCATATACATTAGGTATATACGTGTAGTGTATATGTCATCCTTCATTTTCAAAGAGGACCAATGATATCGAAAAGTGTTGTCTTCACTTACATGTGAATTGAATTTAAGTGTGGCAGAGTTGCACAAAGTCATTAGCCTTACTCTCTTCCAGAGTCACTGAAATCCAGTGGCAAGAAAAAATTCAGGATAATTGATGATGTCTTAGGATTCAGTGGATGACTTGGCATATTTGATGTCTGACCAAACTCTAAGCATTTCATAGAACCTGCTTCAGCTGCTTTCATGTCGGTTGGAACAAATTGTTCTCATATGTCCATTCTGCTGAGGGAAGTCACCCCATACTTGTTAACAATCCTCCTAACTAAGCAAAGGGTTTAAAACCTATTGGTTACTACTATCAGCCTGCTTTAGTTGGTCTGCTCAGCTGGTTTTACAAGGGTGTGGTTGCTGTGCATGCTACAGCTTTCTGGAGTCACAAGTGAAAATTGGGTAAAAGGTAGACACCAAAGGTGGATGAGCAGACCTCAAAAGGCCTGGGCAAGCACTCACACTAGAAGTGCTAGTCTTCACTAAACACCCCATACATCCCATATATACGCACACAAATTCTATCCAATTATATATGTATATAACTGCATTTAAGAAAGTAAATCTTAACTTTTCCCAGTATAAAATATGGATCAATGACACATTTTGCAGCAATTAATTGATTACTCAAACGATGTTAAATGATTATATGTAATAGAAACAACTTTGTAACTGATAATATAACAAAAATGAGACAATCCCTATAATCAAGGAGCTAACATTCTTTTGGGGGAGGAGGAGCAAATACCACATGTTCAAAGAAAAGTAGATGTAGGCAATATAAAATTAAATACACAGGGTTTGGAGAATGACACTAATTAGGGATATCATTAAGAAGCTGAGGAATATTATTAAATATGATGGGCTAGGTTAAAAAACAGAGAGGTAGATAATGGAATGAACTAGACAATAGAAATTTAGAAGCAATAAAAGTAATTAACACAATGTTAAAAAAAAAAAAGCAAATATAAATTACCTAGGAAAACTGTCCATTAGATAAAAATGGCTTGGAAAACTGGAAAGCAATCTAGCAGAAATTAGGCTTAGACACTTTATGCCACATTCTGTAATGCATTCCAATTAAGTGTGTGATAATATATTAAAAATCATACTTTTTAAAAACTGGAAAAGTCAATTACCATGGTACCATTGGTACCACAGAAGGATAATTATTGTCACATTTCTGTTTATTTGAGTTTTCAACATTCACTTCCAACAAGATTTTGAGTTTCAAATTTTAGGATAAGTATTCTTTATCAAACATGAGATAAAAGCAAATACAAAAGACAAAATAGGTAACTTTGATCACATGAAAATGAAAAGCTTCTACACAGACAACAAGAAATGCCCTTAGAATAAAAAGGGAGTATATCACTGATACCCCCAGCAACTGCTAATATCACAAGATATAACAGACTCTCTTCTTCAAAGACAAAAAACTAAGATATTTATTCATATACCAGAAAGCCAAATACACCATGGTAAAGAAGAAATTGGCACACATTACTAAAGCAGGAAGTACTGCCATCCCCAAGCCTTCCTTCTATCAGGTCTCCCCACAAACAAGCTTACTTTGGCAAAATGCCCCTCTTTCACCCATGTTAGCTGCTCTGCCCCAGCTCTGCCTTGTTCTCTCCCTCAGCTCCACCTCACTCTTCCCCAGAGCTGCCTTGCTCTCTCTTCCTCTTCCACCCTTCCTACTCAAACTGTCCAGCAAGCTCCTCCTACCACAGACTCCATGTGACTCAGACTTCCATATGATTCAGACTCAAAACAGGTAACATAGGCCTAAAAACAGGCAAGAAAGATCTTATATATCTCTGTCTCTCTGTCTCTTTTTCTCTCTCTCTTGTACACACACATACACACAGACACTAAGCATTCCTCTTTTTGATAAGTTACCAATGAAAACGATCAAAGAGTTCTCAAAGAAAAAGGAAAATATGTAATACCATTTGAAAAAAACTACTCCTAATCACTAATAACATAGAGATGCAAATTAAAACAACTTTGGGGTTTCACCTCATACCTCGATAATTGGCAGAGATTACAAAAAAGGGCAATAGTTTATGTTGGAGAGGTTACAAGAAGATAGACACATTGTTATTGTAGCTTTGAATGGGTACAGATATTTAGGAAAACAATTATAAATTAGCAAAAATGCCCATACTCTTGGTGAAAGATTTCCCATTATTTGGTTTATACTCCAAGGAAACTACTGACAAGAATGAAGACCTGTAACAGCAAGCACCCCGGCTTCCCCAGGGTGTCTGCCAACACAGGTTCTTGGATCTGCTTTGTTAAAGGAAAGCAACTCAAAATGGGTTAACAAGCTTACTTTAATCAGTCAGACATATATCATTTACCTTGTTTAGGAGAAAAGGTCAGCACCCCAACCTCAAAGCATACAGGCAGAATTATCAAGACAGAAACATCAAGTAGACAGATTTCCAAACTGTCCAACCATTACATCCATACCCAGTCAACATCTGGGTTTCCACATTCTTGGTTTTTCAAAGCCGGGGGACTCTCAACAAAGGCTTCCCAGAATTCAGATCAAATCACAGAACACTTTTCAAAGTGAGTCCCAAAACAAAGCTACACATCAGGGCTTATATAGCCTTCTCCTGGCTCAGAGAATGTAACAGCCTTATTGACTCACTGGCCAATCAAGAAGTATCTACTGAAAAACAAGCCTCCCACCCAAGGCTTCAGGTGCACTTTAGCCTAGGGGCAGGGAAGATCTTCCAAATTTCCATTACAGACCACATATACATAGCAGCACTTTTTTATGAAAAAAAAATAGAAACAAAATAGATAGCTATTGATTAGGAAATGTCTAAACAAATTGTATTTCATAAATATGTAGGAATATTACTGTGCCATAAGAATTAATGGATAGAATGAAGATAGCGAATCATCAAAAGAGAGTTACATGAACTGATGCATACAGTAAGAAATAGAGAGGAGAAGGTCATTCCAAGGTCCTTTCATCATCTCTCAGTGATTACATTAATGTAAGTGGAAAGAACAACAATTATAAAGAAAATCAAGAATGAATATTTCAAAATTAGAAAGAACAAGAATGACCCAAAAGAAAGATATGAGAAGACACCCCAACCCACTGCTTTCAGAGACTGGTGGTGCAAAGTCTTATATATTTTACCTTTTAAAAAAATTTTACAGTTTATAGTTCAATTGTGCTGTTTTTTTCCTCTTTTTCTTTAACTGGGACAACTTTGATGATTAATAAAACAAATCAATAAAATCATATTAAAATACGATGGATTAGTTAACTAGAAATCCAGGAAAGTTTAACTTTGAGCATTGTATTAGATGCCAAGAATATATAGACACAAATAGAATAATTCTTGTACTTAAGCAGCTTACATTCTATTGAAATGTAAATAATGGAAAAGTTCTTGTGTATTGATTATGAATTCTAAATGGATAATTGAAAATTGATTATGAATTCTAAATGAATATTTATTAACACTCTAAACTGAGTCTATTAAAATATCAAATATGACCTTTTTTTTTTTTCTAATTTGCAAGGTATCCTCTCTGATTCTTGGCTAATAGAAAATGATGAATACCTAAAGGCAAGGGAGCTTGGCTCAAGTGATCATCTGAGAATGACCACAATGCCTCTCCTCGTGCGGCTAAGTAAGTCTCCTTTTATTCACTATTGAATGAGCTATGAGTGTCTCATCTTGTTCCAATTTCAATAAATCAGACTACAAGAAGACTGTCGGGCATTAGGCTCAGCTAGAAAGAATATGTTATAGATATTTTCATGACATTAATTTAAATATATTCATTGAATGTTATTGTTTATCTCTCCAGTAGAATTATGTTCCTTAAAGTCAAAGAATGTATATTTATATTATTTTGTACTGTCTTAGCTTTAGTTATTTACACAAAATAAGTACTTAATAAATACTTCTTGGCATGGTTTAATTAGATGAAACCTACATGATTTTAAATAATAAAATGATTAATAGTATTATCCAAGTTTTGAAGCATAGATAATGTCTTACCTGAATTTACAGTTATATAAGATTCAATCTATATTTTCTGTCTGCTTCTCTAAGTTAAGGATTCTTAACCTTATGGTCCATGAACTTATTTCTTCAATATTTTGATAACTACATTTCAACATAATGAATTTCATTTGTAATCACATGTATTTATATAATATATATTTATACATAGAATGTGTATACATATATACCTATATAGTATACGTATATAGTAGTGTGTGGATTATGCATATGGACATATCTATCTGGAAATATAAATGTACATATATTGATATCTGTATTTAAAAATATTCTTCTGAGAAAGTGATCATAAACCTCACCATACTTCCAATGAGGTCCATAATACAAAAAGAAATGGTGAAGGACCCATAATCAAGGTAATTTTCTCATCTTTGTTGTGTCTAGTCTGGAAATACACACATACACACACACATATATGGTAGAATCAGAATTGAAAAGGACCCCAACAACCTAGAAGCATGGTCTGAATGAAAAGAGATTAAATTTAATAGGAATAAAAACAAGTGTCTATATTTGGATTAAAAAGGACACATATTCAATAAGGGAGATGTGAAAGGAGAAACATATGTGAAGAAGTGATATCTTTGTGGATTGTAATCCTAATATAAATCATAAGAGTGATATGGTCATTCAAAAAGTTAAGTCTATACTAGGATACAATGATTGAAGCATAGTGTCAAACAAGAGAAAAGAGATAGTTCTCTCATACTTTCTCTATTTAGATAGCATCAATACAATAAGGTTAACTTGGAACACTATATGGAGATTACAAAAGTGTTGATATTTTCAAGTCTTATAGTGTTAAGAAAGACAAAATTGTGATCAGGACATTTAAGTAGCTGCAAGTCATGCCATAGGAGAATTCAGAATAGAGACTGTTTATAATTTAAAAAAAGAGAGACAGAAAATTTTGGAAGGATGTGATAGTTTTCATTAAATATCTGAAAAGCTGCCATGTGGAAAAAGGATTATACTTGTTTTTCTTTAGTCCCAGGGGAAAGAATTATAAACAGTGAGCACAAATTACAAAGAGAGAGATTTTGGCTTACTACAAGGGGAAAAAAATCTTCCTAACAATTAGGTACATCTAAAAATGGAATGGAAGTTAATGGGTTTTTTTTGTTTTTTTAGCAAATATAGAACAAGGCACTTAATATCTAAGTGCCCAAGTAATCTTTGGGAAAGTTGTAGAACAGTTGCTTGATCAACATTGCTAAAAAGAGTTTACTCATCTGGAGTTCTATAGACAGAGGAAAACACAGGTAAGGAGGAAAGGCTAAGATAAAAGAAAAGAGGGGAGGAGGGGAGAGGAGAGGAGAGGAGAGGAGAGG
>NW_027187283.1:1463711-1582484 GCF_028583685.1 Petaurus breviceps papuanus | reverse complement strand
AGGAGAGGAGAGGAGAGGAGAGAATTGACCATATTGAGTTAGTCAGTCGACAACAAACATTTATTAAGTGACTACTTTGTGCCAGCCACTGTGTGAAGCATCAGGAAATACAAAAAGAGGAAAATTACAAATTCTGCCCACGAGGAGCTCACAATCTAATCAGATAAGGGAGGGGGGAAGCAGCTTTATATAAACCAGCTATATACAGGATAGGTAGGAAATGATTAAAAGGAGGTACTAATATGAAGAAGGGTTGGAAAAACATCTGTAGGAGATGGGATTTTGCTGGAAGAAAGCTAGGAAAGCCAGTAGGCTGTTACAAGGAGGGAGAGCATTTCAAGCATGGAGGACATTTATAGAAAATACCTGTAGTCAAGAGGTAGAGTGTATAATTCATGGAATGGCAAGAAGAACAATGTCACTGGTTCAAACAGTACATGGTAAAGTCTAAGATGTAAGAAGATTGGAAAGGTAAGAGAAGGTTACATTATGAAGGGCTTTGAATGTCATACTGAGGATTTCAGATTTGTTCCTAGAAATGATAAGGAGCCATAACCATCTAGTAAATGGGGCCTGGGTGATGTGGTTGGATACGTGTTTTAAGAAAATCACTGTAGGGGTGGCTAGATTGTGCAGTGAATAGAGCACTGGCCCTGGAGTCAGGAGGACCTGAGTTCAAATATGGCCTCAGACACTTAACACTTATTAGCTATGTGACCTTGGTCAAGTCACTTAACCCCAATTGCCCTTCCCTCCCACCTCTAAAAAAACAGAAAGAAAAAAGAAAATCATTTTGGCTTTTGAATGGAAAATGAATTAGAGTGGGAAGACAGTAGAGGCTCACCGTTTCACCATCAGGCTATGATAATAGTCCAAGTGAATTCAAGAAGGTTTCCAATAAGCATGCTTATGGTATCAGAAGAGAAAAAATGGTATATTTGAGAGATGTTGAAAAGATGATATTAACAGGTTGATGAAAAATTGTGAAGAATCAAGGATGACACCAAATAGGGTTCCTGAAGAAATGGGAGGATACTTTTACCCTTAACAGTAATAGAGGAGATGGAAGAGGGAGGCTTAGCAGGAAAGACAATAAATTCAATTTTGGATACATTGATTTTAAGATTTCTACTGGACTTTCAGGTTGAGATTTATGAAAAGCAGTTTAAAATGCAAAATTGGAGATGAGAAAGAGGTTAGGAGAGGAGAGATAGATATGAGAATCATCAACATACAGATGGTAATTAAACCCATGGCAGTTGATAACATTATCAAGTGAAGTAATACAGGGGCGGCCAAGTAGCACAGCAAGTAAGAGCTCCAGTGTTGAGAAGACCTAGAGATCGAATCCCGGACTCAGACACTTAGCACCCACCCAGAAACACCTGGCCGTGTAACCTTGAGCAAGTTACTTAACCCCAATTGCTTAGGGGCGGCCAGGTGGCTCAGCGAGTAAGAGCACCGGCTCCAGTATTGGGATGACCTGGAGATCGAATCCCGGGCTCAGGCGCTCAGCACCACACCCAGAAATAACTGGCCGTGTAACCTTGAGCAAGTTACTTAACCCCGATTGCTTAAAATTAAAAAAAAAAAAAAGTGAAGTAATATAAAGGTAGAAGAAAAGAACACCCAGGACAGGATCCCAGAGGACACTTAAAGAATGTGACCTGGATGAGAAACTAGAAAAAAAAAGTTTGAGAAGGAACCTTTTAATAGATAGGAGAACCAAGGGAGAATAGTATCTCAAGAAAAAAATAAACTAGAGGAGAAAATATCAAACAAAAGAGAGTGATCAAAAGTTTCAAAAGTTACATGGAGTTCAAGAAGGACAAAGTTTGAAAAGAGGTCATTAGATTCAGAAATTAATAAATCATAAGAAACTTTGGAAGTTTATTGGGAAGTAGTTTTGGTGAAACAATGTTAGAAGTCAGTCTGTAAGGGGTTAAGAAGTGAGTGAGAAGAAAGAAAGTAAAAATACCTATCATAGATGATCTTTTCAAGGAGTTGTATCACAAAGGAAAAAAAAGGATAGAAGACAATGGTGGGAATGGAAGAATTTAAGTGAGGCTTTTTTGAAATTGAGGTGGTGTGATAGTAACGGCAATTAAAGATTCCCTTGTATTGGCTTGGGTTTCAAACTGATTGTGTTAAAAACCAGAGCTTGTTAATCCCACCTGTGGGATGGACTTGTTGATGTGAAAAGAAAGTCCTGAACTGGGAGGAGCTGGTGACTTAGATTTGGAGAGACAAGAGAGAGGCAGAGAACTTTGTGGAATCAGCACCTCATGGAGACAGAGAGAGAGACTGAGAGAATTGCTGGGGTCCACTTTGAATTGCCCTGGACTTTTGAGACCTGCCCCCTGAGCTGCCAAGGACTGAGGAGACATGGCTGTTTTGCTGGTACTTTGTCTGTCTGTTTTGATGTTCTTTTGCCAGATTTGTCCACTGGTGAAAGACAGTCCTTTTGTTGAAGAAGTCCTGGAACCTGGCTGTTGGCTAAGAGCTCCTGAGACTGTCCTGCAGACAGAGAGTGAATACTGTCCACTGGTGAAGGACATTGCTGTTGTTGCAGGGGTCTGGAGACTGTCCTGCAGACAGAATGAATACTGTCCACTGGTGAAGGACAGTGCTGTTGTTGCAGGGGTCTGGGAACCTTTCTGTTGGTTCAGAAGCCCTGAAGAAGGATTTTCTTGTTGTATGTTTACAGAAATCCTGGGAGAGGGTTTTGCTAATGTTTTCAGGGGTTCTAGGACTGTTCTACAGACAGAGGATGAATTAATGAAGGGACTGGCAATGTATCTTGTGGCCTTGCTTATCCTTGTCTCCCCAGGAACTAAGATTGCTGAGAACTTGCCTCATGTCAAGATGAAGAAAAGACCTCCATTTGGGTATTAAGTGCTGTGCTTAAACTTGATGTAACTCTGGGGTAGATTCAATTGTGATCCATGGGTGGGGAACTTTTGACCTTTATGTGCTCTGTGACTGACAAATGAAGGTACTTTACTTATGTTTGGAAACTAATCTCCATTTGAGAAGAGGGGTTTTGTGGTGGACTAAATGAAGGTACAGCCTAGGGGTGGAGTAGTATTTAGAACAGGGACTTTGTAATTGAGTGAATGAATGGAAGGTCCTGGGGTGGGGTAGTACTTGGAGATTATTTAATCACCTTTAGTAAATGCTGTATTTTGAATGATGTCATGTTTTGATCTTCTCTGTTCTTGGTTTGTCACTGAATAAAATAGAGAGCACCTATGCTGGTATTCTGAACCTTGGGAAGTTGCCTTTCCTTGGCATTACATTACAGGTGGTCACTTAGACATGTGAGTAGGAATTAGGGAATGAATCAGTAGACAGGGAGAAATTGAAGAGAACTGATGGAATACAAATGATGGAAGGGGTCAACTTTTTGGAGGAGACAAGACGGAATGGGATCACTTGTACACATGGAAAGGGAAACCTTGCTAAGACGTAAAGTCACCTGTTTCTGTGAAGCATGTGTGAAATGGAAGTGGCAGAGCACATCTGACTCAGAAATGGGGGTCCACAGTGAATCATGTCATTGCCAAAAAATATAAGGCAAGTATGTCAGTTGAAAGGGTGGTAGGAGGGGAAGCTCTGGAAAGTTTGAGTTGGGATAAGAAGGTTTAAAAGAGCTTCTGTGGAAAGTGATATATCAAGTTGATAAAAGAGGTGTGGTGTCTGTGAGGGCCTTGTTGAGAATGTGTTAATTAAATTGTTTTGCACCCAAACAGGTTTGCATTATTTATTTTCCTCCTATGTTCAGTAGCACACATGTAGTAAAAAAGGCAATGGATTATGGAAGTCATCCAAGGCTGAAGCCTGGAAGGGCACAATCACTGATATTATAAGGGGCCCAGGGACTCAAGTGAAGAGAACAGTGTAGAGTTTATCTAATTTATGGAGGGGTTAAAATGGGAGGAGGAGGAGGAAAAAGAAGAAGAAGAAGAGGAAGAGAAAGAAGAAGAAGAACAAGAAGAAGAAGATCAACAACAACAAGAACAAAAACAAGAAGAAGAAGAACAAGAACAAGGACAGTGACTAATTATGAAGAAATATCCAGGGAGAGAACTGAGTTACTTAGTGAGTAGAGGTCTTCACATGGAGAATGAGTATGATGTGGTAAGGAAAGGCAGAGGAAAAAGTGAAAAATCAATAGATTATAATTATATAGAGGGATTTCATAATTCTTGAATATGGAGGTGATGCATTTGTAGATAATGGCACAATCAAAGTTTTAATCATCTTTGTGTGCAGCTAAAGTGGGGTGGCAGAGGAGGTCACTGGAAGTGAATACTTTAAGAAACTGAGTGGTTATGATTTTTGAATCAATATGTGTGTTAAATCCTCTAGAACAAGGACAGGGGTTAGAGAGGAGAGAAAAGATGTGAGCCAAATGGCAAAGGAGGAAGGGTTGTGACTTAGAGGTTGATAGAAAATCATTCCCAGGATATTTAGTAGGCAGTACATATGAAGAGGGGTGTAGGGTATTCAGAGAAGACTAGTATCTCTGGTTTGAGGGCTGCTGAGCCCTTTTCACAGTAGCTTTCCATCTTTTTAGTCCATTGCAAAGGTCCCCAAATTTTCACTTCTGTCTCCAAGAAGCTGTATCAAGTACAGTGGCAAAACCCTGGTAAACCATTTTGGTGTGTGGGTTAAACTGGGTTAGGGGTAGCCAAGGGTTCTCAAACCCATCAGAAAGTTTCGGGGTGTCAACTCCAAGCATGGAAAGTTTTCTTCTGGAAGAATGGATGGGTGAGAACATTTTTTCCCAAAAACCATGAATGTGGCTGAAGCAGGCACTGTGGAGTGCTTAGAGCTTGATTAGACATTGAAGACTCCAGGGTCATCCACTGCTTCTCTATAGTCATCTTTACTTTTGTGTTGCCAATGAGATCTGATAATTCTGGAACAGTGAGACCTATGACATTGTACAGCACAGCCTCACTTAAATCCAATTTAGGCATATCAAGAAACATCACCCATACAGTTGTGCTAATTCAGGGCTAACGATAATCACCAAGAAAACATTAGCTCTGCACCAGCTACCACCACACCATCCATACATGAAGCCATACATTGCAGAAAATGGAGAAATTGGAGGCAGAACCAATATGGCAGAGTAAAGTCATTCACTCACCAGAGCTCTCCCCCCAATTCTTAAGGATATCTTTAAATGATGACTCTAAAAATATTCTAGAGTGACAGAACCCACAAAAAGTGGAGCAAAACAATTTTTAAGCCCAAGACATCAGGAAAGGCATATCTGTTGCACCTGGGCAAAAGTGGAGGATGGTCCAACACAGCCATGTCCCAGCAAACCAGGAGCAGGTCTTGAGAGTGACTGAATCAGTGGCAGCAGTGGCTGTTTTGGGAGCTCTCAGTCCACAGACAGTCAGAAGGTAGAAAAACTGGTCAGAAAAAGATGATAGGGGTCTCTTTGCTAGCACTGGAGGCAGGATTCTGTTTCTTCTAGAACACCAGAGCTTGCAGTTACAGTGAAGTAGGAATCCTTTTCACAATTCCAAGGCAGAAAAGAGTACTTGTGGTTGCTCACAGACCAGAGCAGAAGCCAGGACAATAGAAATAGATTTCTCCTTAGATCATACCACCGTGAAAGAACAGAAAACTTACAGGTCCCTAGAAATATCTCTGATAACAGCTGCACAAAACCTCTTGTATTTGGGACAATATACCCTCTATTCTGGAAGCAGAGCCCTACTTTAACATAGAATTAAAAGACAAGTAATACAGTGGGAAAGTGAGCAAGCAACAGGAAAAAAACATTGTGACTATAGGAAATGGAGAAATTTTGAATTCCCTGGATAATTTGACTTACCTTGGAAGTTTACTTTCCAGGGACATACACAGAGATAATGAGGGTGACTCACATATTACCAGAACTAGCATATTGTTTGAGAGGCTCTGAGAAAAAGTGTGGGAGATAAGATACAGTAGACTGTCTACCAAACTGAAGTTGTACAATCATTGTGCTGACTTCATTGTTGTATGCCTATGAAACAAGCAACATGCTGGGAAACTCAGTCGCTTCCATTTGAATGATCTTGGGAAGATCCTAAAGATCACCTGGCATTACAAGATACCAGACACTGAGGTCCTTTCTCAGACACCTCATCTTTGCTCTAGAGAGTGCAGTACTGAAGGCTGGCCATGTTGGTCAAATGCCAAAGGTACGTTTTCCTAAAAGACTATTTTACACAGAATTCATACAAGGCAAATGCTCCTTTGGAGGTCAGAAGAAATAATAAAGGAACACTTTCAAGGTCTCTCTGAAGAACTGGAACAAATTGTGAGATTTGGGAGATACTGACACATGACACCCAACATGATAAGCCTGCATCAAAGAAGGCATTGAACTCTAGGAGCAAAGCAGTACGTTCAAAAGAGGTTCATTTTAAGTAGACTGGTCATTTTTGGTGAATTATTTAGTCATGGAAACTCATGATGCAAATATACAAAATCATTTTTAGTCCTTATTGCTTCTGTAGTGGTAGTGGCAGGGTGGTGGCAAAGATGACAGAGGCAAATAAAAATCACACCTGAGGGCACTAGATGTAAGATCTTTTTCTGACAACAAATAAGTGGAAAAACTGATAAAGGAATTGTATTGAATTCCATCAAATTTGACATAGTCACAATAAATGAAGTCTGAAAACATAGGGAAATTAAAGTTAAACATATACATGTGTACATGTGTATATGCATGCATATGTATACATGCATGTGTATACACACATGTGTACATACTTACATACAAACATGCGCTAGCTACATTTTTTTTCTTTTTACATTTTATTGAAAGTGAGAGTGTCAAGACAGAAAAGATTCAATTATGCATCCATACCACAGATTCTCCTGGGAATGAATTAATTAATTATTAAAGAAAAAAAAGCATTTATTAACTGGTAACTCTATATAAAGCTCTCTACTAAATTCTGGGAATATAACCAAAAAATGTCATCCAGTCTCTGCCCTCAGGGAACTCACATTAATGAAGGAAAAATTATACTACAGAGTATGGGTACAGAGTAGATGGAAATACTTTGAGATCTTAAAGGTATATCAGCAGATCAGATAGCAGCACCTGGAGGCCTGAGAGAGGCATAGTATCAGGGAGAGGAAAAGGTCTGAAAATCTTGGGATGCAATGACAAGGTAAAAGAGAGAAGGTAAGGCTTCTTGGTCCTCCATGTCAATGGAAAGTTGATAACTCCCAGGTCATCCAAGCAGTGTGAGCAGCCACATCCCTTTTCCTACTTACCTGCCACTTTTGGGATCTGGAACCCAGGTATCATGAAGGGGAAAAGAATGAGAGGAAAATAATGTAACTGACAGAGTTGTTTTATTTTGTATTGACTCATTTATGCCCCTACTTGGATTCTTATATAATAATGAATAAAAACAAAACACTTCTTGTTCATGCCTAAGCCATTAAAGTGAATGATGTTTTCTTGTTCCACAAAAGTGTTCAATGAACAATTTGTACATCAGGAATGGGTTTTTTGTTGTTATTGTTGTTGGTTTGCTTTCTCCACCATAGCAAATAAACAGGACACAATGGATTTTAAAGAATGAATAAACAAATGTAATAAACAAACAAAAATACTAAGTAGTCCATTATTTTTATTAGTATGTCCTAAAGGTAATGATCCTTTGTGGTATTGCTGAATAAATATTTTGAATTTATTCCTGACTCATTGACTTAACAACTCATAGTTTTTATAAAGGTTGGACAAGGTCCAGGTCTTCTGGCCCCTCATTGAATCATCTTTTCCATCCAGATATAGCATAATACTAGAGTTGACCCTCTTATTATCAGGAGCCTACTATTAGAGAAATCTCCTTCTAGGCAGTTGATACTTCACCCTTAAACTCAGCAGCTCTTCAACTCAGGATTATTCATTATCTAATCCTCAGGGCTAGAAAAGATTATTTCTCAAGATGTGTTGTTGTTCTATATTCAGAAAAGGAAACATAAAAATGGAAGGAAGCAGCCAGTAGTATAAATTCCAGAGAACTCATTCTCAAAATTTTGGTCAACTATATGACTTCAACCATCATGTGCTTCTCTGTAAATTCCCATTGCTTCTGGTCAAGGCAAGGGGAAGTAATACCCACCACACCTTGCAGTGCTTCATTCTAGAAGTCTAAGAGGGAGAAAGAAGAGGAGAAGATTACCAAAGGGTAATATCATTACCCTAGCTCACTCTTACAGACTACAGAGCAGGAAGGTGCCACCAATAAGATTAAGTTCCTGTTGGGGCAGCTAGGTGGCACAGTGAATAAAGCACTGGACCTGGAGTCAGGAGAACCTGAATTCAAATCCGGCCTCAGACACTTAACACAAAAACTAGCCATGTGACCTTGGGCAAGTCACTTAACCCTAACTGCCCTCCAAAAAGCAAAAAAAAAAAAAAAAGATCAAGTTCCTCTGATATTCAGTCACCAATCATCTTGTTCAAGGCAACCTGTATCTCTTAGTGATCATTGATCAACAATTCACTGTATCATCCCCAGTTCATGTTTCATTCCAGACATTCTCCTGCCCCCATCAGATAAAGGTACATATCCTGCAATTCTACCAAGTTGATTGAGGGAACTCACAAAACTTAGTAAAGGTTCTCCTGATCACACCTGTAAAACACACACACACACACACACACACACATAATCAACACTATTTACATATGTCAATAACACAATATAAAAAGAAATAATAGGAAAGGAAACTTCAGAGTAACAACAATAAACATAACACAGCTTGTTGTCAATCTAGCAAGACACAGTTAAAACATAAATATAATTACAGAAATGAAATAAAAATTAAAGAATGAAAAAGGAATCAATCACCTCAATACAATAAAAAGTATAATACTATCTACATAAATTATAGACTTAGAGCTATACCAAATAATCTCCTGAGGTGTTATTTATAAATCTAGACCAAATAATACTATAGAAAAAAATAAGATGTTGTTTGCTGGAGGGCCCAGGAGGTAATTGCTAAGTTCCTAGTGTTTCTTTCCTTTACAGTGAGGATGGAAAAGGAAAGACTAGACAGTATGGAGGCTTACATCTTTTATCCATTAATCAAGGCAAGGTATGAATGAGTCCCAGTAAGTCCCAATTTCAGTCTTTAGAACTCTCAGTGAGAAAGGGAAGAGGGTAAAAGGATACATAGAATGGGGTCAAATGTCCCAGATGCTTTTATCCCTCAAAGAAGAGCATGATAGGGTGAGAATTCATTTCACTAAAAGAGTGTCTAATAACAATTTGTGATTTGAGACATTTGGGTTTTTTTAGGATGGATGCTGGGAGTAAAGAAGAATGCTCACTTGGTTCGGGTGAAGGAGTAAACAACATGGCAGATGTCTGGGTTCTCACACATGAGTAATGCCTCTGGACACAATGAGCATAGGCTAGGATATAAGGTAGAAATAGGGTTGGTGAAGGAAAAAGATATTAAAAAATCATGTTCCCTCAATTCAAATAGTCTGAGAGATGGAAGATTATATATGACACCTGTTTGGTGTGTCAAGGATGGTCATGCACCAGAATTCAAGATTTCAGGAACAGTGAGTGCTTTTGGGATTCCAGGATTGCAAGATAGCTTAGCACCAAAGATAACAATACAGTCAAGATTTTTCAAATTTGCCAGATATTTTTTTTATTTTAATTTTTCCATTTACTTTTCTGCAGTAGCAGCTGTAGTTCTTGCTACAGAAAGTAGGAAAGGCAACGTTTAAGAATTTTTAAAAGCATTCAGGAAGCATGAGCTAACCTATTTTCTTCCTGTTCTACCATGCAGGAATATCCTTTTATTCTTATTTTTTTTCCTTTGATTTTCCTCTTCTTCATCATCCTTATCATCAATTTTTTTCCAATTATTGGATTTCCCATTATATAAGCATAGTCTGGCACTTTTCACCCTTCTCTTTGTGAGTGATCTTATGATTTTAAATCTTTTCATATGAGGTTCCATTATTCTCATTTTAAGTCTTCTTAATTTTTTTATTTGTTTTTTTCAACAATATGTGAAAGTGAAACGGCAACTATTAACTAGAAAAATATCCTGCCCAATGTTATATTATGTGTAATAATGAAACACTTTACCCCCCTTTTACTAGGTGTGTTCTATGAGAACCCATGTGTTTATAATCATGAGTAATTATGAATTATAGCATAATAAATTAAAAACTCTAGTTAAACACATATTTCTAAAATAATTTGCTCTTTTTGAAAAATATTTTATTGAAATATTTTCCTGTGATGTTTTTTTAAAAGAAAAAAAGAAAAATAATAAATTGACTGAAATAGTATATATCTACCAAATCTTCCATCCTCTGTAGTCTTTCTTTGCCTTTCTGCATCTTCCTCTCCTGCTATTTTACTTACTCTCCCTAAATTGATTGGTGTAATCTAGAATATTTCAATAATTTCAATTATTTCTTGGTCTGCATTTTCTCATTTAGAGGGGTTACTAATTTGGCAACCATGCCTAAATCTGAGAGGTAGACAAAAACTAAGCTGTATGAAAATATTTTCAAATCAGAAATGAGATAGAATAGAGAATTTAGATATTCAGGCACAAAATGATAAAATTACATAGAAATATGATTAATTAACCAACTTGGCCTCATGTTTTGGCCACTTTCAATCTGTTATTTTTAATGGTAACTTTTAAAGGCCATTGTACTTTAGTGTTTTATTCACAGTTCTGAGTCCAATATTCTGGTATAAGTTTCATAAACTATTCATGATATGGACATTGTTGTAAGAAATATTTTTTATAGAAACAATACTAAAGTTACTTTTGAGGCTTCAGGTGTATTATATAGGTTATTATCACCCAGACTTTTATTCTGGGAAATTAAAAATTGTAGATAATCTTCACTATATAAAGTAAAAACTCATTTTTATCTTGATTGCATTTGAGTTGATTTCTATGACCCAATTGGTCTGATGGGAATGAAATACAGGATTGCTAGCTCTCTATTACTTTCAAACTTTCATTGAGTTGATTGGATGACAGAAATTCCTGACAAGTTAAAAACAAAAACAAATAAAAGCAAAATAGTTTAGCACTATTTTTGCTTAGGTGACACCACATGTTGAACTTGACTAAATTGACAATATTACCAGATGTACTCAATCAATTAAAAAAATTAAAAATGATCATAATTAAGTGTGGAAGTTGGGATAGACCATCAATGTGAATAATTTAAAGGTACTGATAAACTAAATCACAGACTATGATATTTTTTAAAAAATCAAAATAAAACAAATTCATTGAATTGAATACATGCCAACTAAATACCTGACTATTCTATTTAAAACCTGATTATGAATATACAATCTTTGATTTTAAAATTCCATAAATTCAGAAAATAAGTAGAAAATCAGAATAATAAATCGTGAAATGTCATATTTGTCTCCTATAAAAACAACTGTTTGATCATATTTTAATTTCTATTTTAGAGCTCCCCTTGAAAATGTATCAGCATACTGGAGAACTTAGCTTTGATAATCCCAGCTAAATTCTGTGAACTTTTAGTGCTTAGGTAATGCACAATTCTAAATAATTTCTTAGAAATGACCAGATAATAAATCTTAGGGATTTCTCATTAAATAAAATGTTTTCTTCACTTTGTACCATATTGAAACTATGTGACAAGTATTGGAACATCGTAATTTCAGAGAAATCCTCTTCAGAAATATGAGTAATTCAGCTATAACTCCCCATTCTAATTCTATACAAACTTATTCCAAGTTTTCATATGAACCACTGAATTAATAGTAAATTAATAATGATATCTCTATTTTTGAGAGACAGAAAGGTATAGTAAAAATGACACTGAAGCTAAGAATACTTGGATTAAAATTTTCTTTCTATGATGTTTTAGGCACATCTATTACAATTCCCTCAATTATACTTGTTTTTAGAAATATACAGAATGGAAAAGAGATAGGGCCTATACCTGTGATTTCATTGATAGATTAAGGAAACTCTTTCTACTAAAGCAACAAATATTATTATCAACATTTGATATATGTTAAAAATGGAGGCACAAATGTACTAAGTGACAACACAAGTTAGGTAACCAGAGACCCAGGTCTAGATTTTGTCTCTCCAAACTCTCTGTGCTGTGATACTTCGTTATACAAAATTCTTTCTTTATAGGAATCTGTACTCAGTCACCTTTTTACTATATTTTCCAAATGAGAATTTTTGGACATCGAAAAAAGCTTAAAGATTGAGGCACTATAATTTGGAAGACCATCCATTTAAACAGGTGAGATTGAAATTCTTGTTTTTAAAGCTCTGATAATTGATAATTATATAGATGAATAGTGAATGACCCATATTAACAGAAATTAATTTAAAAATATCCAGGAAGATAAAAATACAATGTGATAGAGTAGAAAGAACACTTAACTTGGAATCAAAATATTAAACCCCAAGTTTAAACCCTGCTTCTGTGACTTTCTAACTATTCAACTTTTAATAAGTCAGTTTACCTATCCTTGTCTCATTTTTGTCAACTGTAGAGTATGGAAGTGGAATCATATGATTCCTAAAGTCTTTTCTAGCTCTAGAACTATGAATATATTACCTCCAGTCTTGAATCCACTTTATTATTAAAATTTCATTTACTAATAATCTTCAAATGGTATAAACTAATTTTCATGGTTTAGTAGAAAGGTAGGGATTGCTATATAGTGTAAATATCACACACTATAGGTATTCATCTAGCTTGCTTTCCTTTACTTTAATGTGTAATGTAAAACTGGAATATATATGATTTAAATTGCTACAATAAGGAGAAATAGGAGAGACAATGATGACAACTTGCCTAAACATTTCAGGTCCTCCTCTGAGCGGGGGAGAAGGGGAGGAGGTTTGGAAACATTCACACCTGAGCCCAATCATAGTGACTTGAAAGAGGATCAGAGTCTGACTTACTGTGACAGATGGTGCTAAAAAAATAAAATTGTGGTGACATTAATGGCAGCATCTTTTCAGCATCTTTCAAATAAATGAGAGAAGAGAGTAAAATCTAGCCATCATCACAGTCACATCTACTGGGAGAAGATGTGTTTGCCTTTGGGCAAAGAGAGTTCAAGAGTGACATGAATGTCATTCCCTCGGCTCAACAAGAATAAAAAATTCTAGAAAACTAATATAATCAGAGAATTAACCAAATGCATTTTAAGTTGATGTTGAATTTCCTACAACTCATTTCTGATAAGTTGCCCAGGGTAATAGCTAAGTTCCTGAAGGATTTTTACTGTTTCAGTGAAACAATGTTGAACTGCTCTAAAATTAAGGTCCCAAATTCTGGGTAATTTTTTTCAACATCTCCATCAAAAAATTCTATCATAAAAGTTTTTTATTACAATAATATTTGTTTTTGCTTCTACTATTCTGTTTTCAGAAAAAATGGCAAGAGAACAAGTTACAAATATTTATATGAGATACAGATTAGATTTGTGATTTCATTGGGTCAAAATCCTATCTCAGAAACTTAATAGCTCCATTATCCTGTGATCCTGCTTCAGCCTCAGTTTTCTCAGCTATAATATAATAGGATCTACCTTAGAGAAATGTTATGAGAAACAAATGAAACAATGTATATAAAGTTGTTTGCAAACATATATGCCTATAATTTGAAATGGAAATCCTCTGGTGTCACTCTAAACTCTAGATTAATGTTACTCTGAACAAATAATGAACTAGACCTGAGACAATTTGGATGACATTTAACTCTGGCTTCAATACCTGTAGATGGCCTAATCATTGTCACTAGAACAGAATTTGCATTTGCCAGGAGTAATCTTTGAATAAAGGGATTCTTATAACTGGAAAGAAAGGAAATATTAGAATACCTAATATATATATATATGCATGCAAATTTCCCTATTCATATATGTTAATATCAGAAAATTAGTTTATGAATACCTATATGTATGAATCCATACACACATATAGATATGTGTGTACATATGTACATACATACACACATACATCATATAGGTGCTTTTTTTAAAGAAAGCCTTGACTTAAATTATTGTGCCAATAGTCTTCTGGTATAGTTTTGGGGATACAATTTTCCAAAGCTTACTCTTGACAAATAAATTTCTGATTTGGTGACTCTGGTCAGACCAACTATAATTAGTAAAGTTTGATATTGAGGTGAGAGAGCCAAAAGTATATCTAACAAAATGTAGTTCCTTCTTGAAAAAAGCTATGTTATCATAGGCATGCCACTTAACCTCTCCCAGAATCAATTATTTCAACTCTAAAATGGGAGAACAGTGTTTACAGTATTTACTTCACATGTGAATTTAAGTTTACATGGAATGTGTTGCCTAATGGATAGAGAGCTGGCCCTGAAGCCAAGGAAACATGGGTTCAAGTCCTACTGGGTATGTGATTCTGGTTGGTGGGTTCAGTTGTTGTTGTTGTTGTTGTTGTTGTTGTTGTTGTTTTGTGGATTTTTTGGCAGGGGGTGGGGTGGGAGTGGGGAAAAGGCAAGGCAATTGGGTTTAAGTGGCTAGCCCAAGATTGCATAGTTAGTGTCAAGTATCTGAAGCTGACTTTGATCTCAACTCTTCCTGAGTCCACGGCCAGTGCTCTATTCACTGCGCCACCTAGCTGCCCCAAATTTTAAACTTTCAGTGCTCTAAACAACTAAGACTATTAATTGCAGGGGTGTGGGGGCAAGGGGTAAAGGGAAGAGAGTGACATAGGTTGATAGAGCAAGCTCCTCATCAGGAATTCGCTATATAAATGAGATATTTAGAAAGCACTTAGCACAGTACCCAGTACATAATAGGAGTTTAATAAATGCTTGCTCCTCCCCCTAGGTGAAATCATAGGTCTAGGGGCGGCCAGGTAGCACAGCGAGTAAGAGCACCGGCTCCAGTGTTGAGAAGACCTGGAGATCGAATCCCGGGCTCAGACACTTAGCACCCACCCAGAAACACCTGGCTGTGTAACCTTGAGCAAGTTACTTAACCCTGATTGCTTAAAAAAATAAATAAATAAATCATATGTCTAGTTCTTATGTCTAAGACCTGTCTGGGTCTTTAAAATCATCCTTATTTTTCTCTACCAATGTCTGTCTTTATCTCTGTCCTTAGCTCTCTCCCTACCCTTATTTTTATTCCTGTGTCTATCCCTATCACTTTCCATATAGAAAGTCAGCACGACATGAAGGATAAAGAGCTGAGCTTGCATCCAGTAATTCCCAGTACAAATGAAATCATAAACCTATTCTGAAACTATATAATATTAACATAATTATTATGCGCTCTGGTATGCTTATGAAAGATAGCAGTTCATAAAGTAGAAAGCAAGACATTTGAGGGAATGTCTCCATTAGTTTATATTTTCTAATTAATATTGACATGCACAAAATAACAAATAATAAAAGTAGTATATATTTTTTTAAAAATTTAAGGTTTTAAAAATAGTTCTTCTATATTATCTCATTTAATTAATAAAAAAAGTTGATTTGTATCTATTGGTATTAATATATGGACATATGCATAAGAGTCACCTGTACTTAAATCATACTGAGAAAACAAAAAAAAAATAATAACAAAACCTCCTTTGGAGGAATAAATATTTAATTTATGAGCTACTAAGGAATAACAGCAAATCTCCTAGTCACTCGTTATAATCAGAAAATATGTCCCATTATTGTACTACTCTAACACAAACTTACTTAAAAGCTGACATAAATAAGAAAATCATTAGAGTTATTAAGAAGAAAAGATGACTCTCTGACAAGGTTACTATTTTTTGAATCCCACTCAGCAAGAGAGACTCCTACTATTCCTTAGAATTATTTCAGAATGATTGGGTAGGCCAATTATATTTTCTATCAATTTTTCCTCTTTATGGTTTAGAAATTCCTTATATGACCTTGTCATACAAAGAAAATGTGATTTCATGGAGAAAAACAAGTAATTTTCCTTCACTTTAGCATTTCATGCTAATAGCGCTTTTGGTGATATTTTACTCTTTTGAGATATTTAAAAATAACAGTAATTCTAAAGGGCAAAGTAATCATTATTTTACTTTGAGTCAGAAGTCAGGGAAAATCTATATGGTGTTTTAATATCAGTCTGACAACACTAATAAGCTTACAGTAATTCTGAAACTATTTGTTGCAAAGGAAAGTAGGGTGAGGACATCTCAGTATTTCAGTAGGTAAGAGTAGTATCATGTTGGATTATTTTGATTCACCTCTTAAAATTCTTTAATTAGAAAGTCATCAAATAAGTAATATTATCACATGTTTTCCAAGAACGGAATTCATTGACTTTAAATGAGTGACCTTCTATGTAAAGTGTTTTATATACATTTAGAGTTTTATATAAATAACTGCAATTAATATTATTAAATAGATTAAATTATTATCAAATTAACAAACCTCATTCATTTTAATTATATCATGCATGGGGTTAGTGCAAAATTATATTTTCTCCACCAGAATTAGGTATATTTTACTATTAAGTAGAGGTTCTTATTTTTTTTAATGATGTAGTCTCTATTTAGAAATTCTTATAAATAAGTACGGTATGAAACTGATGCGAAAGACAAGAATTTCATGTAATAAATCAATGTGGGATCATAGGATTTAAAGCATTAAGTAATCTAAGAAATCATAAAGTCCAACCAACTTATTTTACTGATGAAAATGATGCCAACAGTGATTACATGCTGTAGGTCACCTAAAAAGAAATGAGAAGAAGCAGAATTTGAATTTCAATTCTCTTCATTCCAAGTCTAGAGCACTTTCATATGTGTGTTTGTGTGTGTGTATATATATGTATGTATGTATGTATTTACACACAATATATAAACACACATATACAGAAATACGCACATATGTGTATAAATGTATACACACATACATATATATGTATATACAAATATACATTTATACATGTATGTGTGTATAAATGTGTCCTGTATATATGTATGTGTGCACATATATATATGTTTATTCACACATAAATGTGTGTGTGGTGAATTTTTACATGTCTCTCCATCAGGGTTTTAGAGGTTCCCTTGAGCTGTTGGAGTTTCTATTTTCTGCTAATGTTGGCTTAATTCCATATCGTAGAAGTATGCCTCCCACTGAATGCTATCAAAATCTAGCACCTTGATTCCATTTAACAATTTAACTTCAGTTAGATTTTACAAAGAGATATTTGCTTCAAAATAACAACAAAAACAAGAATACAAACTTTACCAACACCCTAACCCCATCCCAGGAAGTCATAGGCACATTTTGCCCTTTACCACCTCATTCTCAAAAACTGCAGTTCTACACAACATTGGTTTCACAAATGCTTATGAGTCTGTATCACAACTAATGACTTTACAGATTCTAAAGGTCACTCTTGGCTCCTTGGACCACCAGTGCTGCACTGGCTACAAAACTCAGCATGTTCTTAATTCCTAGACTGGCAGATTCCTTAACTACCAGATGACTCTACTTCCTGACCTTATGAAACTTCCAAGGTAGTTGTCTCCAACTTCTCATCTAAAACAAATAACAGCAACAAAAAACAGGACAGGCAAAGAATACAGACCCATATACAGGGGATAGGGGATGTACATGACATCCTTGGATACCAAAAAGGAATCAGTTCTCTCCCCTTTTGTTATTGTCTATCCTTAACCATAGTTCACCAGGAAGAAGACAGCTAAAGAAAAAAATCCAAATTAAGAAAAGGCTCTTTTCAGCTAGATCTTCTGAATGAACTCCTAGCCAAGCAAATTCTGTTCTTCAGCACATGGTTAACAGATTGGAACCAGTTACTAATTTCTATACATTATCCAAAATCTCTATAGGTCTTTTCCATTTCATGTGATTCCAGTTCTCCCAGAAGCAGTCCCCCGTCGCTTCCACATGATAAATTGCATCTGTGACATTCTGTACATGGCCTATAAAAACTGTTTAATTATTTTTGAGAACTTCATAGCTTTTGAAACCAAGATATGAACTAGAACACATTCAATTCAAGGTGGATTTTATGGAAAAAATGTATATAGAAAACTTATTATGTGTAAGCTCTTACAGGGGCATAAAGAAGCATATTATATATTTAATTATGGTATAACAAGTCATATTAAATTAATATAAATTATGAAGTTGCTTATTAGAGCAAGGATAAAAATTACACTTATACTTTTCTGTAATTTATAAAGCTCATTTGAAACTATTTTCCCAATTCTATTTCTCTTTGTCCCTTTCTCTCTCTGTATGCGTGCATTCATACAGACATACACCACTCATACATATACACACATTATTATTGTTTGTCCAAAATGAAGAATGATGTTTATGACTGAACTTCTTCCCCATGAATAACTGACAATACAGAGACAATTAAATAAAGGGGAGGGTACTTAAAATCCATCAATCATGATAAGATGGAATGAAGAATTTGTCTATCAGATTATTTTAGCGATAATTTGCTTATGTTACTGGTCCATCCTACATGTTATTGAGATATCCCAGCTGGGAACACTGTAGGAGCCAGCATTCTAATAAGAATTAGGTCAGAACTGCTGACTTATAATTCTTTACCATCCTCTTTTATATGCTTAATAGAGGCCAGACCCCAAATCAATTTCTTATTTAAAGGATTCAACAGTTACTTTGATTTCCCCCCTTCTCCAGCTCATTCTTACTGAATTGTGTAGGCTGTTTTAAGGAGCAAATTATGGATTTTATTAATAGCACTCATCAGCAAATGTCCAAATGTTTAAGTGCATGCCTCCTTTTTGCCACAGTGTAGACTTCACTGGCATTGTTATCAGTAATGTTTGTCTAAAATTAATAAATGATAGGCTAAAGTAACAATAATAATAGATCATGTTATCACTAGTGAGTAAAAAAATACCTAATATTTCATCATGTTATAAATCTTTCAAGAATTCAAAGTTTATTTTTCAGCACTTAATATAGTCTAGCAATGAATTCATACATGTGTAACTTTTGCTAAAAGTATCACTCAGAGAGTAAGACAATTAATTTTCTGGATAAAAAACTTCCTTCACAAACTAAATAGTAGCAACCAGAGAGTAAAAAAAATGAATGTGGAATAACAGAAAGATTTAAAGTGTCATAAGGCAAATCTACACCATCCTAGAACTGGTAACACCATAAGCTGCCATCTTTCAGAGTGACTCCCTGTCTGTGGACACTTAAAGTTTCTAAGCCATGAGGAGATCTTGGCTAATTTAACATTAATCTGATAAACCTTATATCATATGGGAATATATTAATATTAGTTTTGAAGGAAGTTTAAATAATTTTGAAAAATCAGTCTATGACAATGGAAGTTTCATACCAAGATTGCACTATTTTGGAGAAAACTTGGCCAGTCTTCTATTTGTATCTGAATGAATAAAATTTTATATTGGAAAAGAAGTAGGCAGGCAATTGTTTTAAAAAGGAGTAATAGTTTGAGATCCATAATTTTTTCCTGTTGAATAGTGAGTCACATTTTAATTTGATACTGAAAATATCTTTTTTGCCAATGCTGTTTTAAAGGCATAATGCATATGCAGACTTCATTTATAAAGGAAATTATACAAATATTTTTATTTTATTTAGTTGTTAGTTTTGAGACTAAGGTAATTTATTGACATTTTGAATTGTGACACCCTGCTTCTTGTTGTCATGACAGTTACATTATTTTTATCAGTATTTAGTGGTCTTTTCCTTATTCTTTTTATTCATTATAATTTCCTACATGTATGAGGTTGCTAAAATCTGATAAAAATTACTGCTGCAGAGTATAACCATTCCCAATGATACATAGTAATAATAAATATAAATTAGGAAATTTGCAGTGGATATTGCAATGTTAGTAGTTTAGAACATAAAAAATAATTGATCATAATTCCTTTTCATTTTCTGTGTATTGAAAATAAGTATTTTTTTTACAGTTGTGGCTGCAGAGCTAAAGAAACAGTAAGGAAAATTTACAAATTCCTAGTTAAATAAGTCAAAAGTACATCTAGAACAAGAAGAAAAAAGCTCCTCCTTCATCACTGCCTAGAATAGGCTTGGGAATCATTGAATGCTCATTTTTCAAGTCAACTTTCCAGGGCAATTTGTTAACATAGTTAATATCTTATCAAATGAAGTGAAGAAACCATAATATTTATATTCATGAAAGCATAGATCAGGCAAATCTCAGGGGGAAAATGTGAAAAAATTGGTAAAGATTATTCAGATAAACTAAACAGTTACTGAGTTACTATAATGAAGAGCATCCATCCAATGCTAGTTCCCATGAGGATTTATCTAATTGAAGATATAAGTTGTCTAACATGATTCAATATATGATATGAGCATTATGTAAGTGATATACTAACCCGCATTTATATAGCATTTTGAGATTTGCATACAGATACATACAGATATATTGTATATTACATCTTTTCAAATAGAAATACATGTGTATATGCCTATATCTATATGTGTATATTTAAATTTCTCTTCGCATTAGCCATATGATTTATGTTATTATTATTATCATTTTATACATGGAAAAAATGTATCTGTAAGAGATTAAGTTCCCAGGGCAACACAAATAATAAGTATCTGAGTTAAGGTTCAAACTCAGGTCTTTTCAATGCAAAGTCTAGCATTTTAAATACTGTACTCCTTAGATTTATCAACAGACATCACTATGGTCTGTGATCATTAAATAATACCTGACTCTTAAAGACTGTCTTCAATTACTGATAAGTAGAGATGTTGTAAAAAAGAAATATTGGAGGCAAGGGAAAAATAGTAACAGGAAAAAAATAACAAGTGAACTTTATATATGCTTTTATTTCAGGGTTCTATATAAAAGCAGAACCTGACTATGAAAATGGTAGCTTTGTTTTTGGTCATAAGCAGACAAAAACTAATTCTTCATCCACAAGATGGTTCTTGAAATACTGGAATAAAATATGGTATGTTTCCCTTAAAACACTCTTTCAAGCTAAATACACCCATTTACTTCCTTTAATACTTACATGGCATGGCTTCTAGTTCCATCCCGGCTTTTCTCCTCAAGGTATTACTGCCCTAAACAATTTAGTGATATCATTTAAAAGCATTTATTTGCTTAATAGACAGTATATATATATATACTGTCTATTATATATATCATATTGAGGAGTAAATATCATTATATGTCTCTAATACCAATAGTTCATGAATAGATTCACTCACTGGCACAGATTGGTGCTTATTTCCACTCAAATTCACTGAACTGTATGGTTATTTATTTCATTTGGTGATATTGTCATATCTGTGCTTAAATAATGAATAATTGATCAGTAAAGTTCTAATGCAGAAAATGTTATTGTTGAAAGATAAAAGGGAAAGAGAAAGACATATCCAATTGAATCCAAAATTCCAGAGAGAGCAAAAAGGTATATGAAGGTTTTCTTAAATGAACAAGGCAAAGAAATAGGAGAGAAGAACAGAATGGGAAAGACATGAGATCTCTTCAAGAAAAATTAAGAGATATAAAGGGAATATTTCATGCAAAAATGGGCATGATAAAAGATAAAATAGTAGGGATTTAACAGTAGCAGAAGAGATTAAGGAAAGGAGGCAAGACTACACAAAAATCTATACAAGAAGGGTCTTAATATCACTAATTACCACAATGGTGTATTTGTTGAACTAGAGTCAGACATATTGGAGAATGAAGTCAAGTGGGCCTTAGGAAGCATTGCTAACAACAATGCTAGTGGACATGCTGGAATTCCAACCAAGCTATTTAAAATACTAAAAGATGATGCTGTAAAAGTTTGGTACTCAAAATGCCAGCAATTATGTAAAACATAACAGTGGCCACTGCCAATCCTAAAGAAGGACAATGCGAAGGAATTCTGAAATTACTCAATAAGTGTTCCTATTTCACACACCAGCAAAGTTATGCTTGAGATTTTTCAAGCTGGGTTACAGAAAAATTTGAACCAAGAAATACCAGAAGAACATACCAGTTTTTGAAGAGACAGAGGGATACTCACTGGATTATGGAGAAAGCAAGAGAGTCACAGGAAAAAAAAAATCTGTTTTATTGACTACAGTAAAGAATTTGGTTGTGTGGACAATGGTAAAAAATGGTAAATCCTCAAGAGATGGACGTACCAGATGATATTAATCGTTTCCAGAGAAAACTGTATGCAGGTCAAGAAGAAACAGTTAGTATGGAATATGGAAGAAATGATTTATTTGTGATTGGAAAAGGAGTATGTTGTAATTTTGTTTATTTAACTCATATTTAAAGTACACCAGGTGAAATGCTATGTTGGATGACTTAAAAGCTGGAATTAAGGTTTCTGGAAAAATATCAACAATCTCAGATATGCAAATGACAACACTGATGACAGAAAGTGAAGTAGAATTAAGAAATCTTTGATGAAAGTGAAAGAGGAGAGTGTAAAAGCTTAATTGAAGCTTAACATAAAAAACAATCCAAAACAAACAAATAAAATACCCTAAGATCTTGATAATTCATGCAATCACTTCCTAGCAAATAGAGGGAGAAGAAATGAAAGCAGTTTCATGCTTTCTATAATTGGGCTTAAAGATCACTGTAGATGGCAACTGCAACCATGAAATCATAAGGCACTTGCTCCTTGGAAAGAAAGCTATAGCAAATTTTGACAACATGTTAAAAAGCAGAGACATCACCTTGCCAACAAAGGTCCATATAGTGAAAGCTATGTTTTTCCCACAGCAATGTATGACTTTGAAAGTTGGACTATAGGCAGAGCCAAGATGGCAGAGTAAAAGTAGGGACTCACTTAAACTCTCCCCAAATCCCTCCAAATACTTGAAAAAAATGACTAAATGAATTCTAGAGCGGCAGAACCCACAAAATAACAGGCAAAGAAAAATTTCCAGTCCAAGACAATCTCGAAGGTTTACAGAAAAGTTCCGTTGCACCAGGCTGTTAGAGGAGTACCATATGGATGCAAGTACTGAGTGGGCCCCAGACCTGAGGGGATTGAATCACTGGCAACTCTGGTGGTTGCCAGAGTTATCAACCCACAAATGCCAAAGACAATTTAGAAGGTAAGTGGGAAAGGTTTGTTTGACCTGGATGACCCCAGTTTGACCCCAACCCTGGGGTTGTGGTAGTGGCAGCTATAGCAACTGCTTCTAAAACTCTCAACTCACAAAGGGTTTGGGGGATTGAGAAGCTCACCAGAGGTGGGTTACAAGGATCTCTTTGCTGGCACTGATGAAGGATTCTTTTGCTTTTTCTGTGCTTGGATCTGGGAATCTTTCTCATACTTCTAAGGCAGAAAAGAGTGCTTGTGGTCACCCATAGATGAGAGGACAGTCTAGGAGAGGAGTAAATACCTCTCCTTTGATCATAACCCCTTATGATAAATAAAAATTTATAGGTCCTTAGAAGTATCTCTGAAAACAGCTGCACAAAATCCCTAAAGCTTGTTACAGTATACCCTCCACAGTAGAAGCAGAACCCTACCTTAACAAAAAGTTAAATAAGCAAGTAATTACTTGGGAAAGTGATCATTGGGGGAAATTAATTTAAGATTATAGAATCTTACTTCAGTGTCAAGGAAGATAAAAAAATACAACCAGAAGACAGCATAGTCAAAAATCCTACATCCCAATATTCCAAGAAAAATACAAATTGGTCACAGTCCATGGAAGAACTCAAAAAGGGTTTTGAAAATCAAGAGAAGTACAGGAAAAATTGGGAAGAAAAATAAGAGTCATGAAAGAATGTCATGCAAAACAAGTCAACAATTAGCAAAAGGAGACTTAAAAAATACTGAAGAAAATAACACCTTAAAAATGGAATAACCCAAATGGCAAAAGAGGTTTAAAAAGCCAATGAGGAGAAGAATGCCTTAAAAAGCATAATTGGCCAAATAGAAAAGGAATTCCAAAAGCTCACTGAAGAGAATAATTCCTTAAAAATCAGAATGAAGCAAATGGAAGATAATGACTCTATGAAAAATCAAGGAATTGTAAAACAAAACCAAAGGAATGAAAAAAAATTGAGGGCAATATAAAATATCTGACTGGGAAAAAAAGAAAACAACAAAACAACTGACCTGGGAATTAGATCCAGGAGAGATAATTTTAAAATTATTGCATTGCCTAACAGCCATTATCAAAAAAAGAACCTGGATATCATTTTTAAAGAAATTTTTAAGGAAAACTTCTCTGATTTTCTAGCACCAGAGGGAGTTCACTGATAATCTCCTGAAAGAAACCTCAAAAGGAAAACTCCTAGGAATTTTATGGCTAAATTCCAGAGTTTCAAAGTCAAGAAGGAAATATTGCAAGCAGCCAGAAAGAAATAATTTGAATATTGTGAAAATACAAACAGGATTACACAAGAGATAGCAGCTTCTACATTATGGGTGTATGAGTGCTTCGAATATGATATTTCAGCAGTCACAGGAACTAGGATTAAAACCAAGAATCACCTACCCAGCAAAACTGATTATAATCTTTCAGGGGGTGAAATTGATATTCAATGAAATAGAGGACTTTCAAACATTCTTAATTAAAAGGCCAGAAGTGAATAGAAAATTTGACTTTCAAATACAAGACTCAAGGGAAGCATGAAAAGGTAAACAGGAAAGAGAAATAATAAGGGATTTATTAAAGTTGATTTTTTTACATCCCTACATGGAAAGATATTATTTGTAACATATGAGACCTTTCTCAGTATTAGGGTAGCTGGAGGGAACACACACACACACACACACACATATATATATACATACATACATACACACCTACATATATACATGCAAACATATACACATACATACTTATGTATATGGACATGGGGCACAGAATGAGAGAGGAATATACTGGGAGCAGGAGAAAGGGAGTAGGAGAATGGGGTAAATATCCCATATCTTCTCAAACATTTATCATTTTCCTGTTTTGTCATATTAGCCAATTTGATAGATATGATATGTACCTCAGAGTTGTTTTGATTTGCATTTCTCTAATTAATAGTCATCCAGCGCCAATACAATGCATTCTTTATGTTGTCAGGTACTGTTCTGTTTTTCTCTTTGTATGTCCAGGCACCAAGTACAATCCCTTCCACATAGTAGGCACTCAAGAAACATCTGTTAAATTAAATTGACCTGAAGTAATTGACAATAATCTTGTTCTTGTTTATTTAAGTATGTGGTAGAAAAAAAGAGGACTAGCACAATTGAAATAGTTAGAGAACATGTTAACAAAAAGTTTGTGTTAGTTTAAAAAATAAAAAAAAGTATCTTGGGATTTTAGAGAAAGGTGAACTTAATGGCTGTTGTCATAATCATGAAATGTTTCTTTAAGGAAGTATGACTTTATTTGGGCCTAAAGTGGAGTCAGAATCAGATACACAAAGAATAGAGACAGGACAAGGTATTCATAAGCCCTGAAGAAGATTTGAAGAGTGCACAAAATGTAACTAGATATATCAAGCCCTCATTGTGACAGAAATATTATCTATAAATTGATACCATGTGTCATGCAGAATATATATATTTTTTGCATTGAAATTATATATCTTTAGGGTGTCTAGATGGCTTAATGAATAGAGTGCTGGCCCTGGTGTCAGGAGGACCCGAGTTCAAATCCATCCTCAGACACTGAACACAAAAAATACTAATCATGTGACTTGGGCAAGTCACTTAACCCCAATAGTCCTAACTTCCCCCCTCCTGAAAGCAAAAAAAAAAAACAAAAAAAAAGAAATTATCTATTTTCATAAATAGAAGAATTATTAAAGTTGTGTCCTCTTTTAGTTTTAATGTAGTTTTTTTTTAATCTTGCTAACCTCCTTCTTACCACAGCAAAGTCTAGTATAAGCTGTGTGAAAGAGAGGGAAAGACTTTCAATTCAGAGAACACGAGATAAAAAAAGACATAGACATGAGAATAGGTATTGAGTTTGAGGGCAATTAAAAGGAAACTAACCCAATTTGACATCTGACTTACTTCCACCTATTCAATACATACATACATACATACAAAAATACATACATACACGTACATATATAATATATACAAACATCCATACATGTTTTACACATAGCTATAGATTGTTGATAGCAAAATGAAAGAAAGAGAAAGTGAAATAAAAAAGAATAGGAAAAGTGCAGGTATATGATAAAACTATGAAGATTATATATGTATGTTCACGTGTGCACACACACACATATATGTGTGCATATGCATACATATGTATATATATATATAATATACACATGGCAGTCTTAATACTTTTGTATTCATCTTACATTACTGGTTCTTCTTTTAAAAATGTAAATTGGTTTATTAATTTTCTGTATATCTACTTCACTCTCTTTAAACAGTCCATTGCCCTACTTTATTTATCTTTAGAATTACTTTTCTTTGCATCTTGAAAATTTTATTCTTGTGAGAATCCTATCCTTTCAATTAGGACTTCCTTTGTATACTTTTAGTCAATGAGACACTATGTGTTCTCTGAATTTGGAAATCTTGGTGTCTAAATAGCAATGTTGCCTATCAAACTACAATGAGTTTTCCTTTTCTTATTTGTCTCTCCATTCCCCCATCCCATACCTTTTGCCTAGTCAAGATTCACATAATTTCATCTTGAAACCTACAACTTCCTTCTTGGTATGAACCAGATCCTATATAGAATATGTATGTACGTATATGTGTGTATATGTATATATATATGTGTGTGTGTGTGTGTGTGTGTGTGTGTGTGTGTGTGTATGTGTGTGAATTTGTTCTTTTATCTTTAGAAGAAGTAACAAGTATTGGAAGTCAAGGAATTACTAGCCAGTCTGCTCAGGGTAGAGAGAAAACTTCAGGACATATAAAGCTAATTGAAGTTCCCTATAAATATTATTATATCTTTGTGCCTAATTTGTGATCTGTTTCCAGAACTTACCACATTTCATTTTTGTGTCCAAGTATTCTAAAGACAATAATATAATTTCTGTTTCTTTCTCTTTTAAAGTTCAGCCAAAATTCTTTTCCATATTTTCCCCATCTATACCTGAGTTCCAATTAGTCTAAATAATAAAAACTGTGAAATATTTGCATGTTTTAATTTGAGCTATTTGAGGTCTCAATTACAGGAAAATGAAATTTGGTTCCAGCTCAATGCTAATAGGCAGTGTGAATTTAAATAATATTATTGCTTCACAGAAACAATTCATTTTTCACAATAATCAGAAACAGTCCCTGGACCAACACCATTGGTCCTTTCCTGGAAGGGGCAGGCACAGGATGGTGCCATTTTTGTGGAAAATAAAAGCTCTCATGCTCAGCAAAAAATGGATAGATACCTACAAAGAACCTGAACAATTTTAGGAGCTGATCACTTCAGCTCTGAATGGAGTGGATGCTTTAAATGACCCTAATCATCTACCGGAGCAAGTTAACATTCTCTGCAGATACTTAAACTATGTCAAGGTAAAGCTTTCTATCCTTGAAGAGCAAGTGACACCTTAATGGTGAATAATCTATAAATTATTTATAAATAAATAAATAAGCATGGAAAGTTTGTTGGTAGTGGAGGAGAAGCCACTTCTTTTAGTGAATATTTAGACCATGTATTACATTAACCACCAAGAGAATTAATTAGTTTTATTTTTGGATTTTAAAATAAACACATGCATAGAAGCATGCATGCACATACACATACACACGATGCACACATATACAAATTCTTCTTTCTTAACTTATCTCTCAGTTAGTCGATGAGCATTTATCTCATTTGGAGGAACGACTCAGAGCTTCCATCCTTGATTATGTGGCCTATGTCATCATGCCTCTGCTGTCTCCTTACTCTGCTGCTCCTTACTCTTCTTCCATTGATGAATATGTCCTATACTTTCTATTTTGTGGAAGGAAGGGCTCAGAAACCAACTAACCCCCATTCTCTGGATTAGCCATGATGGCCCCACTCAGTAGTCTTTTTCCTCTGCCTACTTTTCTTCCCTTTTATGTGTTATCTTTCCTCATTAGAATGTAAGTTCCTTGACGACAGAGACTCTTGATCTAATAAATACTTGTTGAATGATTCTTGACTGAGATGCATACAAATATAATTAGTAGGACCTCTGCCATCCACTTTTCCTGATTAAAATAATAATAATAATAAAGAGAAGTCAGAAACAAACTAATTATGCCTTCATAAAAACATGACATACTCCCTCTGCATTCCAATTTGGAACCATAAATAAAGCAATTCTGTACTTACTCCCAAAAAGAGTGTGTCTATTTACTTCCCTTTAGGTCCACTCACCATTACTATAACTTTCCAAATTAAAATATCCCTTCCTATCACTGACCTATATGTGTTGTCTTCTCCTATTAAAATATAAACTCTAGGACAAGGGCTGGCTAATTTTTCTATTAAAATGTCCAACAATTAAATAATTCTTAGTAAGTGCTTAATAAGTGTATATTTTCTTCATTCAGCCATTCCTTCATGCATAATATATTGAATGACAATGCAAAACTTCATCTTACATATTAGAAGAAACTTATTAGGAGAATCTGGTTCATTGTATACATAAAATAATACAACACAATAAAAAATCGTGTTTTTAAAAAATCCAGGAAACGGATTACTGTGCGATGAAAGTGATTAAACAAAAACAGCATTATGAAATTGGAAGAAAAAGACACTACCCAATTCTCTTATTTTCTAAAAGAAACAAAAATTGTCTAAGAATGCAAGCAGGAAAACTTTTTTGCCCCTTTTAAAAGAAATTGTTTTCATTTGTAACCTGTAGTGAATGAACTGCAATTTGACTATTAGTCTTATGAAAGAGTCAATCTTCTGCATCTAGTTTTATTTGTGCACAGAAGATGGCTTCTTGGGGATATACGAAGCTAGCCAATCTATGCCTATATAATCACAAAAGAATAATATTGCCATGTTCCACACAATCTGATCTTTAATCTTAAAGACTCATGGAACCTAATGTAATCATGAATTGAGGGATACCATATAGAACCTAGAAGCTCCATTGGTTAAAATAATAGGACCATATTCACTACCCTCTAGCCTTTAATATTAACTCTGATGTTTATTATTTGTGTAACATTGGACAAGAAACTTAATCTCCCTCAAAGTCCTTATCTGTAAAAGAAAGGAATTGGATAAAATGGCCTCTGAGTTCACTTCAAGCTCTACACTGATGTTGCAATGATCCATCTTTTCCTTCCCTCAAAATATAAAATTTAATCTGTGTTGCCTAGGACAGAATAGGGGTTTTGTTTTGTTTTGTTTCATTATTGTAATAACCAGCCCCTCCTTTTTTACACGGGACAGGACTAACTTCTTTTAATATAAGAAAAAAAAATAGGCAACACCAGTTTAAGCTGCATCTCAGTTGCAAGACTGATAGTCACTTCTGCTTTTTAAGAGCCTGAACTTTCATAAAATATGATCCATTGAAAGTGAAATAAGTTTAAATAATATGTAGAAAAAGTTGTACCAAAATTCATGTATGACAAATGAAAAACACTAAGATAGCCTCCACCAGATTAGTGCAGCTGCTTTTCGGAACATGGAGAGGGTTAGGTCATTCACACTGACAGACCAGAGAAGTGAAATGACAAAATAGCATGCCCCTGTGCCCAAATCTATAGACATGTATTTAATCGACCAGTAAAGTTGATTATTGACATTGAGGGCCAGAGAGGATAAATAACTTCCCTGTGGTCATACCAGACCAAATCTTTCCAGGTTCAAGAAGATCAGGCATGGAACTCAATTTTACTCCCTCTCAGTGTGTGTGTGTGTGTGTGTGTGTGTGTGTGTGTGTGTGTGTGCATGCCCGCATGTGTGTGTGTGTGTTTTCCCATTAAACCATGCTGAGTCTATATATATGGAGTGTAGAGTTTGAAATTGAAATTATTTGCAAACAAGAGGACCTTTTGGCAACAAGTATTGCACTTGGAGAGTTCAGTGAGCAACTCTTCCAACTTCATCGTTGGCTTACATCCATATCCTATTAACATGAGTCTAACAGCTTCTAAATGGGCATACTGCCACAGCAACAAATGTGTATATATGCTGTCATGAAAAATGTATTATGTACATCAAGCTTGAGTTTTACAGACAGCGCTCTGATCCAGTAACATTGATGTGACCATCTGTGTTGGGCTTTTGCACCTAAGGTGCAAAAGATGTCTGTAGCAGTTACTCAGGCTCAGAAATTAACCTTGAAAATCCCCAAACAGATACTATAGCCAAGATTCTGGCTTTCCAACAGCTAGAGCATTTCAAATATGGTAAATGTTGCTGCTACTATTACTAAAAATAAATCAAGATTTTAAAAAAGTACTAAATAAAAAGCCTATTTAAAATTTCCCTTGGTGCATATTATTAGAAAGCTCTAATGTTTCCTTATCTATAAAATAATGTTAATAATAATGCCTCTTTCAAAGGATCGTAATAAGGATCAAATAGCATGACCTACATAAAACATCTTGCAAACCTTAAAGTGATAAATAAATGTTAGAGGAGAATAAATCTGAAGAAGAGGAGGGGTGAAGAATCATTTATTCTATAAAATTATAGATTTGTTAAATAAGATAATTATTTTTGGACATATTTTATTGAATAAACATACTGATTATATTTGAAATTTTTGGAAGTTGTTATTGATGGTGAATAGAATTGAATTTTTAGTTTAAAAGACATATATAAGAATTTGTTTTTTGTTGTGTGGGGAGTTGTGTCTAAGTTTTCTATGTGATTCAGTTGTGCAATCTAACTAATGCTATATGGAGTCAGAATTGAGTATTTATTAAGAAGGTTAATAAACAAATTGAAAGTTACTTTCTGCTCATTCAACTTTTTTGGTCAAGTGGATTGGAAGTACAGTGGTATTACTTCATCAAAGGGTTTTGTAGCACTTTGGGAATAGTTCCAAATTGTTATGTAGAATGATTGGGTTAGTTCACAACTCCACCAACAGTGCATTAGTGTCCCAATTTTTCCACCATTCCTCCAACATCTCTCATTTTCCTTTTGTGTCGTGTTAGCCAATCAGATAGGTAAAAAGTAGTACCTTGGAGTTGTTTTAATTTGCATTTTTCTAAAGCATTTTTATTTCCTTTTGACTATCGATAACTTTGATTTCTTTGAAGAATGATCTGTTCATATCATTTGATGACCTGGGGAATGGATCCCATTTTTACAAATTTGGTTAGTTTCCTTTATATTTCTGAAATAAAGACTACATCAGAGAACCTGATGTAACTATTTTCTCAATTTCCTGTTTTCCTAATGATTTATACTACATTCGTTTTGGTCATGCAAAAGTTTTTTTTTTTTAATTTTATATAATACAAATTTCTATAATACAAATTATCTATTTTACTGCCTATCATCCTAATTCATGTTTGGGTATAAAGTTTTCCCTTATTCATAGAACTGACAGGTCTGGCATTCTCTCCTAATTTATTTATGGTATTTCCACTTGTGTCTAAACCATTTTTCCATTTTGACCTTCTCCTGGTACATGATGTGAGATGGTGGCCTATGTCTAGTTTCTGCTAAACTTTTTGGCTGTTTTCCTAGCAATTATTGTCAAATGTTGAATTCTTATCCCAAAAGCTTTGGGTTTATCAAAAACTAGGTTATTACTGTTATTTAGTAGTATGTATTGTGTGCCTAATTGATTTCACTGATCCACCACTCTATCTCTTAGGTAGTATTAGATTTATTTGATGATTATCATTTTGTAAAGTCATTCAAAATCTGGAATGACTAGGTCACATTATTTGACATATATGTTTTTATTCATCCTCTTCACATTTCTGACCTTTTTTCTTCCAGATGAATTTTATTATTATTTTTTCTTGCTCTATAAAATAATTTTTGGTAGATGGATAGGTATGGCACTGAATAAGTAAATTAGCTAAGGTAGAATTGTCGTTTTTATTATATTGTCTCACCTTGAAAATGAACCATTAATATTTCTCCAATTGTTCATATCTCTCTTAATTTGTGTGGAAAGTATTTTATAATTGTCTTTCTGTAATTCTTAGCTTTGTTTTGTCAGGTAGACTCCTAAGTATTGTCTGTTATCTGCAGTTATATTAAAATGCATTTTCTCTTTTTAATTTCTTTTTGAAGGGTTTTGGTGTTGGTACATAGAAATGTAGATGATATACATGGATTTATTTTATATTCCATAATTTTGAAGTTTAATTGTTTCAACCAATTTTTAATTGATTCAAAATGATTCTCTAAGTATACCATAATGTCAGCTGCAACAAATGAAAATTTCATTTTTTTCATTGTATATTTTTATTAGTTCAATTTCTTTTGTCTGTTTTTTGCTCTACCTAGCATTTCCAATACAGTAATAAATCATAGTGGCTTTGCTTCCTCCTTGATTTTACTGGCAAAGCCTCAAGTTTATGCTTGTCACAGATGATGCTTGCTCTTGGTAATATAGATATAACTTAACATTGTAAGAAAGATTGCAGTGATTAATATGCTTTATAGTATTTGTAACTAGAGTGGGTATTTTATTTTGTCATAAGCTTTTACTGCATCAATTGGTAATTATTTGATTTTTGTTTTTATTTTTACTGATATGATCAGTTACGCATATAATTTCCTAATATTAAACCAGTCCTGCATTACTAATAGAAATTGCACCTGGTCATAATTATGATATTTGTGATATATTGCTATATCTCCTTAACAAGATTTTATTTTAAATTTTTGCATAAATATTCATAAAGGATATTGGCTTATACTTTTTTTGTCCTTTTTTTGTTTTCTTTGGTTTAGTTATTAAGATAAGATTTGGGTCATAAAGGATTTTGGTAGTACTGCTTTAAATAATTTTTAAAAATAGTTTATATAGAGTTGGGATTAATTGCTATTTAAATATTTGGTAGAATTCATTTGTAAATCCATTTGGTCTTGAGATTTCTTTGGGAGTTCACTGATAGCTTGCTCAATTTATTTTTCTGAGATAGGTTTATTCAAATATTTTATTTCATCTTCTGCTAATCTGGGCAATTTATATTTTTGTTAATGTTCATCCTTTTCATTTTGTAAATTTTACAAGCATATATTTTAGCAGAATAACTCCTAATACTTGTTTTAATTTCATCTTCATTGGTGCAACCTTCATATTTTTCACTTGTAACACTAGTAATTTGGTTTTCTTCTTCCTTCATTGTAAAGAAATTAAACAATCCTTGTCTAATTTATTGTTATTTTTTCATAAAACTAATTCCTACTTTTATTTATTAGTTCAATTAGTTTAATTTTCTTTCAATATTATAAATTTCTCCTTTGATTTTCAGGGTCCTACATTCAATATTAGCACAGGTATACCTTGAAATCTCTTTCTGTCAAGTTTCCAGGTCTCCTTATCATCTCAGATTTGAGAAATTTTGAAACTGCTATTTCTTCTGTCAGCACCACATTTTTAAATGCTTGATGAATCAGTATTTGAATTTCCATACCTCCAAAACAAAAATCATTATCTCCCCAACCGTTCTCCTCTGAACTTTTCTGTTTCTGTCCAGGATACCCCTTCTTTGTTGCTGTTCAGTCATTTCAGTCATGTTCAACTTTTCATTATCCAATCTGGAATTGTCTTGGCAAAGATATCACAATGGTTTTCCGTTTCATTTTCCAGTTCATTTTCCAGATGTGGAAACTAAGAAAAATGGTGTTAAGAGATTTGCCCAGGGTCACACAGTTAGTAAATGTTTGAGGTTGGATTTGAACTCAGGTCTTCCTGACACCAGACTTGGCACTCTATCCATAGTGCCACTTAGTTTCTCCTACTGGTCAACCATGTTTGCAGTCTCAGAGTTATCCTTACCTTTTCACTTGTTCCTGTTACAAGTGAAATTGATAAAGATTAAGCAACTAAAATCTGAGCAAATACATTTATTATCAATACATGTTGTTGCATAACAAATTAGTTCTAAGTATCCTCAGTGGGCACAAGGACACCGAAAGATAGATAACAAAACTCTCTTGTAGTCAATAACAAGGAACAAATCAACTTATATAATCTTGGACAAGGACATTTCTTCTTTCTGACTGGCCAAAGTATGAGAAAATCAAAGTGTACTAACCACCAATTGTACCAGAACATTTTGTGGTATTTCTCTGAAACTATACGAATCCAAACCAGTTGCCAACTCCTACCAATTATGATTCCATAAATTATGTAAAATCCATCATATTTTTAAGCTTCAAACAATTTCCACCCCAGCTCAGTTCCCTAACAACATTCAACTGGATTCTTTCCATAGTATCTTTTTGTTTGTTTGTTTGCTTGCTTGCTTTTTGGAGGAGGGAGGTCAGGGCCATTGGTGTTAAGTGACTTGCCCAAGGGCACAGGGCTAGTAAGTGTTAAGTTTCTGAGGCCAGATTTGAACTCAGGTCCTCCTGACTTCAGGACCGGTGCTCTATTCACTGAGCCACCTAGCCGCCTCCTCCATAGTACATTAATTAGTCTCTCTTCATCAGATCACTATTGTCCCAAATCCCTCCACCTAGTTCCCAAAGTAATATTTATAAGCTCAAGTGACTTTCCATTTCGTTTAATATTAAATACAGTCTCTTACATTTGGTGTTGAAAAGATTTTACAACATGATTAAAATCTCCCTACTTTTCAGTCTACCCCAAGGGTTTTTAAATAGCAATCCAAGTGGACTTAAGATAAATTTCAGGATGTCAGTAAATTTGAACTTGCATGAGGAAAAACTTCATTTTAATTTCACTGACCTCTAACTGAAAATTTTCATTTGTTTTAGGTATTTAAAATATTATTCTATGAGGGAGTTCAGAGACTTCAGTATACTTTGATACATGATACACAAGCACAAAGGCAAAGGTTGAGAGCCTCTAACCTAGTCAAAGTTTCTTTCTTTTTTTTATCTTACACATATCATTCCATCCAACTTTTCTTCCTTCAGACCTCTGTCTCTTACATTCCCTCAAAGCTCAGCTCAGGCATCACAAGTCCGAGATCTACATATATGTATCAAGCTCAATGCATGTCTATGCTACCCGGACCTCAGTTTCATCATATATAAAATGAGTGAGATGCATTAAATGATCTCTGTGGTCCCTTGGACTTTTATATCTATGAGTCTATGACCTAGCCACATAGTACATACTTGATAAATGTCTTTTATTTCATTGATTTAAATGTAATAGTTTCTAATATATCAATATAAAATGGCAATATTTTATTTTGCATATACAATATTCCTTTTTGGTATTTTACTAAAATAATGCATTTTAGATATTAATATGCCCACCAATATCCTAATGCAATTATTGTTATTGCTTCATTTATAGGAGTAACTCCAAATACTTAAAGCCTATGCCAATAGAGTTCAAACTTTGACCAATTCTTCCTACCAAGATGGAAAGGTCTTAAGTATGGAACTAATCATAACCTGTATTTCTGTTTTCAGACATGTCATTAACATACATGTAAATGTATATTGTCATTTTTAGAAACATTGTGATATTTATCAATGGAAGAAATTCCAGGTACTTTGAAGTATGCATTAATGTGATATATTTGACTATTCTACATATTATATTCCTAAATCATGCCTTTTTCATATTTTATTGTCCATAACCAATAGTCAATAAATAATGACCTTTATTTTAATATTTACAAAAAATCATCTAGAGATATTTAATGCTAATTCAAAGCTAATATATTCATGCATATTAAAACTTATAAATAATTTATGAATCATTGCATTTAATATACAAGAGGAATATAAATATTAAATTATTATAATTTACATAATCATTGAATTTGATACTAATTTTATATGTTATTGGTACTTACATTCAATATGATTTTTGCTGTTTGAAAACTATAAAAGTTCTCTCCCCCTCCATTCCCTTCTCTGCCCTTCTCTTGGTGGTTTGGTTATGCCTATGCGTAGATAGATTTCAAGAGAATAGCATGTGTATAACTAAATTTAGGCCAAGATCTTTGACTATATAATAAAATAGTAGCATCATAACTGCCTTATACAATTAAAATCTTTTCAGGTAAAATGTGATGCCTTTCCTGTTTATTCTAAAATAATAGTTAGAAAACAATTACTTCTGTCAGAAATGATGCCCCCTCCTTATAGGTTTCATTCAGATTAGAATGAATTTATCTACATGGAGCATTATCGAGGTTAAGTCATAATGACATTAATAAAAGGAGACATCATGCCACCTGAATTGCTCAGCTTACAGAGACCCCTGTCTCTCATCCTCAGTGTCTTTTGTACCTCTTTTAGCACGTTAACTTTATCTTTCTAAAGTCTAAAAAAAAGGATCTTTGAATCTCTCACTGTGAGGGGAATAAAATTAATAAGATCATCTTCTCACTCTCTTGAAAGATGCATTTTACATGAAGCCTGAGTAATAAGAAGAGAGTCAAGTATCACTAGAAAAGCATATTTTGGAATCTAGATGGATAATCATCACCAAGAGACGTGGTCTCCCTTCTCTCTGACTTGATTTGCATCTACCATGAAATTTAATGTGCTGGCTTATAGTGGTGAAACAGTATTCTTGTTGACACAAATAACCAAAACAACTTTGTGTATTTACAAGAAGAGAGAACCATTCATATAGTAGGTAGTTGTTCTGTTCATATTAATGTTAGAAAAATTTTGCTATCAGCTTCATTCATATCAATTAACTTTCTTAGCATTTTTTGAACTTCTAATCTCATAGCATTTTCCTAAGGAGTAATTATTATCCTATATGCCCAGACAACTTTACCATTGTGAAGTCAATTGTAAAAACAAGATATGGGAAAAGGATGGGACAAAGATGGGACTCTGTTTCAGATACAATTATAAATTAATTTCACCATAATGCCAGTAACCTTTCTAGAAATGAAATCCTCAAGATAGATTTTCAGTGTCCCATACTTTGCTAATGTGAACTCTGGTATGGGATACACTGCATATAGCTTGGGAATTTGATTTCTAGAAGGACTAGCAACATTGAGGTGAAATTTATATGCAGTCTTCCTAGAAAAAGAATCCACACACTGGATCAATAATTGCAACAATAATCCTCTCTCAATAGAGAGTCTTGTTTTTGGATTGTTTGTATTTTAAGATTAGATTTCTTTATCATATCCATGCTGCAAGTGCAGGAATTATTTTCAGGCCTAATCTCAATACTTTTCTGCATGGGAACTTTACCTTACTCCCTTTTTGACCGGGCTAGTTCAACTCTCCTTAGGAAACTTGGTACCCTTTCCTCTCATCCTGTTCCACCATATTTATTCCAAACTTGTTATAGATACTGATATAAAAATATTTCCAAATTAATCCTTTCCATTAACTGGCATAGAGCGATGTGTCACCATTGATTCACTCCACCAACTAAATCCTCATGGGGGCATAGTCTCTTTTTCTTTATCATGCTTATATATTTTTTCTTTTGATTTTTTAATAATTTACCTATCAAATTCATGTCAAGTGGAAAACAGTACTTTACTTGATTTTGAACTTATTTTAGCCTATTGTCTCATGTTTGTTAGTTTCAGTTTTGATTTCATAGAAATATGATCAATGTCTGTTATTTCCTTCTTTCTTTTTTTCTGATAGATACAGGAAATCATAGACTGTTTAAAAAATAAAGAAAAGAAATCCAGCAGAAGCATTATTCACTCTACTAGATCTCAGAGAATTAAAAACCCACCTTCCATTAAAAAATTGCCCATAGAAAACAATATAACTTCTCATAAATAATAATCATAACAAGAGTAATCATGACTGCTAATAAAAGTTAGAATTTATATAGTATCTTAAGGTATGTAAAATGCTTTATAAATAATATTTCATCTTATCTCAGAGCAGCTAATTACATTATTGCCAATTCTAAAATGGGGAAATATTTCCTTCACTCATTGTTCACATAGTATGGTTTTACATTTCCACCCCTCAGCCATTTTTTTAGTGGCTCTCTTTGTACATTCTTGAATTTTAGAGCCATAGAATTTCAAAGTTGTAAGAGACCTGAAACAATATTTATCCTAGCCTTTGCAATATTTTCCACAAGGGAATGCCTAACCATAGTTTTCTGGTACAGTTGAACCCATTAACTATCAAAGTGCACCAGTTTTTATATGTATATATTTACATGTTTACGGGGATTTTTCTCTTTATATTGAATGAAATTCTACCTTCTTACCAATTCCTCCAATTGCTTTGAGTTCTTCAGAAGTTATATAATATCTCTAAAGTGCTTAGCACAATGTCTGGGAAACAGTGGGCTTTATATAAATGTTTATTCCCCTACTCACCACCACCCCCTCCTCCAGGATGCACTCTTGATTCTCTGGGCTTGCCATGTCCACAGAAGACATATCACCCTGAAAATTCCCTTTAATCCTGAACTCTCAGCTTTTCACTCCACTCTGACTTTGCTGCCCTGCCTGGTGTCAACTGGAGGGAACAAGATACCCCTCCTAGGATAAACTTATCACTTCTAATCTAATTACCATGCTGCTAACTCAAGCCTTGATGCACACCATCTCACTCAACATCTTTCCCCTTCTTTTACTAAACTCCTGCCCAAGCCTTTCTTTAGAGGGCATAACTACACTCTCACAATCTCTTAAACTATTCGCTGCATCTACTTCATCTTCCTGGTTTCAACACTTGAGGAAAAAATACCCCTGGATTGAATACCACCTGAGGTTTTCTCCTGCAACCTTTCCTCCAAATTTCCTGTATCCTTTCTTGCATTGTCTTCTTTTTTTAGATTGTAAGCTCTTTGCAGGAAGGTACTCTCTTCCTTTTTATTAATTGCATGTATACCCAGTGCTTAGCACAGTGCCTGGAACATGGTAGGTGCTTAATAAATGTTTATTGGATTGGATTGAACTTTTCATACTGGAAATACATTCTATTCCTGAAACCCCTTTCTGTGACTGTCTGGCTCTTCTCAAAACCTTCATTTTAAGGGAATCACTTATACTTTGGGTATCTTGACATGAAGAATATCTTTATTCTTTTTAAAGTATACCTCTGACTGTTTGGATTTTCTCTACATGCACCACACTCAATTGTTTCACCCATGCTTTTTAGCTTCCTTTCATTTATTGTCTTCCCCCATAAGAATACAAGTTCCTTGAAGGCAAAGACAATCTTTCTTTCTGCTTTTATTTGTTTTCTCAGCCCTTAGCATAGTTCCTGGAACAAAATAAGCACTCAGTAAATAATTCCAGACTTGAAGTGGAATATATTCAGAACTATTTTTAACATGACTGCCAATAAATTGAATACAGCAATTGAATAAATACCGATTTTTCCCCTGAAGGATGTATTCACTTTTATTGGGTAGGTTATTCTGTCGACATAGATCCTTTGACTTTCAAAATATTATATTCCAAGTTGTCTTCTTAAACAAGAAAAACACCAAATCTCATATGAATCTTTACTGTGGTTCCACAGTATTTGAATTGTTTCTGTCTTACTGGTTGAAGTGTTTTTTTCTTTGACTTGCTAGTTCTGTAATTTGGGTAGAACTCAGAGTTTTCATTTTGGGATCTCTTTCAAGGGGTGATTGGTAGATTCTTTCAATTATTGTTTTAGCCACTGGCTTTAAAATATCAGTGAAGTTTTCCTTGAAAATTTCTTAAAAGATGATGTCTAGGCTTTTCGTTTGATGATTACTTTCAGGAAGTCTAGTAAGTGTTAAATTACTGCTCTTTGATGTATTTTCCATGTCAGGTATATTGTGATGAGATCTTTCACATTTCTTTTTTTTTCATTTTTTATTACTTTATTTGATTGTTTATTGATATTTCATAGAGTCAATAATCTATATGTACCCAATTATAAATTTTAATTTTTTTCAGGAAGTTTTGGAACTCCCTTTCTCATTTAGCTTCTCCTTATTTTTAAAGAGTTCCTTTCTTGAATTTTTATGCATCTTTTTGTCATTAAAACAATTCTATTTTTCAAGGTGCTATTTTTTTTCAATTTTTTTTTGCATATTTTTTACCAAGGTAGTTATTTTCTTTTCATAATTTTCTTACATTACTCTCCTTTCATTTCTCATTTCTTCCTCTATTATTCTTGTCTTTTTATCTCTTTCATGAATTGTTGTTGAACTTTGGTCCAATTAGCATTTTTCTTTGAGGATTTCTTTGGGTTATTTTCAAATTGTTGTTTTCTGAGTCTCTGTCCCTTACTTCTCTGACATTGTAGTTGCTTTCTATGGTCAAATATTTTTTTCTTAAATTTTCAGCATACTTCTTGACTTTGAACTTTATATTAAAGGTCGGCTCTGCTCACCCATCATTGATTGGGGAGGCACTTTCCCAAGCTCTAGGTGTTTTCATGAAGTTGTTTTTATTTTTTTTTCCTGAGGTAATTCTGGGGATCTATAAGTCTTCAGTGTTTCCATGGTAGTGTGATTCAGTGAAATGTGTGATCATTGCTTTTTTGATTTATGCTCTGGCCTTATGCATCAAAGGCTCCTAGTACTCTGCAGCCAAAAGCACTAACTCTGCTCTTTGTCTTGGAATTGTATGGAGGATGCCTGCTCCGTTGTGATCAACCCTCACCACTCCTCTTTACCTTGGAACTTCCAATACATAACTGGGTTTTATTCGATAAATTTGCCAATCATTACTAGCTATATCCAGTGCCAACAAATGGTCTCCTATAGTCTCTGAGCAGTTGTACCCTTCCTGGGCTTAGATCTTTCCCAGCTCCTACTGTTACTATGTCCACTGTTGCTGTTGCTGCTGTGAGTGTAGCCTCTGATCCCACCCTGATGTAACAAACTTCTTTTGCCCTTCTCCTCAGTTTTCTTAGGCCACAAAATTACTCTCACCTTACTTAGTGTTGACTATACTACTCCAAAACTTAATCTGATGTGTTGTTTTAAATTTGTCTGGAGGGGACTGTGGAGGAATGTAATAAGAATGTAAATTTTTTAAGATCTTCCCTGCCCCTAGGCTAAAGTGAACATGGAGCCCGGGGTGGGAGCCTTGTTTTTCAGTAGATACTCTTTGATTGGGCAGTCAGTCAATAAGGTTGTTACATTCTCTGAGCCAGGAGAAGGCTATATAAGCCCTAATGCGTAGCTTTGTTTTGGGGCTCACTTTGAGAAGTGTTCTGTGTTTTGATCAGATGAGACTATGGGAAGCAGTTGCTGAGAGCCCCCCGGCTTTGAAAAACCCAGATGTTGATTTGGTATGGTTGAACAGTTGGGAATCCTTTCTAAAATTCTATTCCCCTCCTTAACTTCTTTCTTGGTTATTTTTTGGTTAGATGTATCTAGTTCAGAGGGGGGAAGGTTGAGGGCCCCTACTAGTGAAATTTTACAGTCTATTTCTTTCTGTAACTCCCTCTAAGAATTTGAATGTTATACCACGTGGTACATATATGTTTACTAACAATACTAAGTCATTCTCTATGGTGTCTTTTAGCAGGATGTAGTTTCCTCCCTTATCTCTTTTAATTAGATTCTAGTGAAAGCAGAGACTTGCCTGCATTTTCCCCCAAACCTCTTCAAATACCTTTAAAAACTGGTTCTGAACAAATTATAGAGTGTTGAACTCACAAAAAGACAAAATGAATCAGATTTCTAGCCCAAGACAACTTGGAAGGTCAATAGGAAGGGTCTATTGCACCAGTTTGAGAGAGGAGTGGAGTCCAGAGCAGGCCACACCAGTGCCAACCCAGTCTGAGCAAACCTGAAACAGACCTTGGGAGACTGAATCACTGGCAGCAGAGCTGATTTTCAGTATCTCAGCACACAGATGCCAAAGAGAACTTGAAGTCAGATGGAGGGGTCTGTCAGACCCGGGTGAGAGAGAAGCCCATTCCAGCACAGGTCTCATCAATACGGCCCCAGCCTCAGCAAACCAGGAGTAGGCCTTGGGAATAATTAAATCTGCAGCAATGGCATTGGCTACTTCTGGAGCTCTCTACTTACAGATGGAATGTTTGGGGGGGGACAGAGTCAAGATGGAGGAGTAGAAACAGGACTTCCCCATGGCTCCCACTTCCACCTCCTCCAATTCATGTAAAAAATGACCCTAAACAAACTTGGGAACTACACAACCCACAAAATGACAGAGAGAAGCTACTTCCCGCTGAAGACAGTCAAGCAGGCCGGCAGGAAAGGGCCAGCACAGTGCTTTGGGAGCCAAGCCCAGCCCTGCTTGAGCCAGAGGTTTTACCTTCAGGGAGGCCACAACCAGCAGCTGGCTGAAAGGACTTCAGATTACCAGCACCAGCAGCTGTGGCGGTTTCCAGAATTATCAAGCCATAAATCCAAAGGACAAAGTGAGAGGTGAATGCAGTATGGATTTTGCAAACCAGGAGTTCAGGAGTATGGCCCACCCTTTTCCCCCTTTTCTGAGGCGTGCAGCTGCTGTCACATGGCTGCTTCAGCTCCTGGCCTACAGATTGTAGGGGAACCAAGCGACCAGTCTGAGGAGTAATAGCTCTTGTTTTAACTTGCTTAGATCTGTATTGTGGTCTAGGGTGGAGGTCCTGGGGTGTGTGACCAGTTTGCCAGAGAGTGTGGAAGCTTCAGAGAGGGCATACAACTAATAGCTCCAGCAGCTGAGAAAACCCCAGCAATTGGGACAAAGCTCCCCTCTCTGGTAGCAGAGTTCTACAGTGGCAAAAAGCTCAAAAGTCAAGCAATTGAGTGGCAATATGAGCGAGCACAGATGGAACGCTGGAAAGTCTCCTGTTTTGAATTCTGGGAACCAAGATGGTGGAATAAGCAGTAAGCTGCTTTCATCCTCCCTTATTGACCTAGAAAAACACAGAGATTATTGCTTCAGGAAAAATCTTGGAACAGTGGGTCCAGCAGAAAGACCAGGTGCAGTAATCTTTTAGTTCAGGAGACTACGGGAATTAACAAGAAATTTCCTTTTTGCTGTGAGTGAAAGAGAACAGTGCAGGACTGGAGCCACTCTGGCAAGCCAGCAGCAAGTCCCACATCAGCAAACCAGTGGGAGATCCTGAGACCCAGGGTGGTGGACCAGGCAAGCACCAATACCAGTCAATACCACCAGCTTCAGTTCAGCACTAGAAAAGCTAACAGAACCCTACAGCCTCCAACTGCCAGAACCAAAGGGCCCAGCACACAAAGTCCATAACCAGGCCCCTGGCCCCCAGCACAAGAAACATGGAACAGAGGCCCCTGTGGCCCAGAAGCTAAGAGAAACTTTAAAAGAAAAAGGGCAAATACCATGGACAAAAAGCAACAAAGAAAAATGATGACTATAGAGAAGTATCATAGTGACAGGAAAGATCAAAACACAAATTCAGGAGAGGACAACATTGTCAATATACCCACAAAGAAGAATACGAATTGGTCTCAAGTCCAAAAAAAGGCTTCTTGGAAGATCTCAAGAAGTATTTAAAAAGTCAAATAAGAAGGGTAGAAGAAAAATTGAGGAATTCCTTTAAAATACAATTGACAAAATGGGGGGAAAGGTACATTGAAGAGAAAAACGCCTTAAAAATAGAACAGGCCAAATGGAAAAGGAGGTACAAAAGCTAACTGAAGAAAAAAATTCATTACAAATTAATATTAGGCAAGTAGAAGCTAATGACTCCATGAGATATCAATAATCAGTCAAACAAAATCAAAAAAATGAAAAATTAGTGGGGCAACTAGGTGGCACAGTGAATAGAACATTTTGCCCGGTCTGTGTTCAAATCCAGCCTCAGACGCTTAACATTTACTAGATGTATGACCTTGGGGAAGTAACTTTACCCTAATTGCCATGCCTTCCCCCAATAGTTTTTTTTTAAGTAAGAATGAAAAAATAGAAGAAAACATAAAATATTGGAAAAACAACTGACTTGGGAAGCAGATCCAGGAAAGATAATTTAATAATTATTGGACCATGGAAGTCTATGATCAAAAAGAGCCTGGACAGTATCTTTCAAGAAATCATCAAGGAAAACTGCCCACAGGTCCTAGAACAGGAAGGTAAAATAGTCATCAAAAGAATCCACCCACCTACTCCTGAAAGAGATCACAAACTGAAAATACCAAGTAATATTTTAGCCAAATTCCAGAATTATCAGGGCAAAGAGAAAATATTTCAAGGAGCCAGAAAGAAAAAAAAGTCAAAAATTGTGGAACCAGAGTCAAGATTAAGCAGGACCTTTAGCTTCTACATTAAAAGACTGAATAGCTTGGAGTATATTTCTAAAACAAAGGAGCTTGGATTATAACCAAGGATTAAAGCTACCCAACAAAATTGAGTATAATCATTCAGGGGAGGAGATGGACATTCAGTGAGAAAGGAGATTTCCAGATGTTCCTGATGAAATGACTAGGGGGGGGGGCGGAGCCAAGATGGCAGAGTAGAAGCAAGACCTTCCTGCGGCTCCGGCTTCCACCCTCCCCAATCCATGTAAAAAGGGGACTCTAAACAAACTTTGGAGCTGCAGAACCCACAAAATGACACAGAGAAGCTAACCTCCCGTTGAGGACCGCCCGGCAGGCAGGCAGGAATCGGCCAGCGCAGCGCTCTGGGAGCCGAGCCCAGCACCACACCGAGGCTTTAGCCCCAGGGCAGGCCTGACCAGCCGCCAGCCAGAGGGACTCCAGATCAGCAGCAGCTGTGGCCATTTCCAGATTTATCAATACATAGATGTGAAGGACAAGGTGAGAGGCCAGTGCAGTCTGGACTTTGGGACCCAGGAAGTGGGAGTGCCTGGCTTTTACCCCCGGAGTGAGAAACCGCTGAGATGCCAGCACAGCCTGCCAGTGCCACATGGCGGCTACACTCCTTCAGCTGCAGAGTGTAGGGAGACCAAGCACCAGTCTGAGGGGTAATCACTCTTGCTTTAACCTGCTTGGATCTGGATTGCAGTCTAGGGTGGAGGTCCTGGGGTGTGTGTCCAGCTTGCCAGAGCATGTGGAGACCTCAGAGAGGGCACCCATCTAATACCTCCGGCAGCTGAGAAAACCCCAGCATTTGGGACGAAAACTCCCCTGTCTGGTGGCAGAGTCCTACTGTGGCAAAAAGCCCAAAAGTCAAATCATTGAGTGGCAAAATGAGCAGGCAAAGGAAACAAAGCAGACAGAAGATTCCAACATTACACTCCTATTTTGGGGATAAGAAGGAGCAAGGCATGGAACAGGAGGAAAACAGTGAAGTCAGAACTCCTGCACCAAAAGCTTCAAAGGAAAATACAAGCTGGTTACAGGCCATAGAGGACCTTAAGAAGCAGATAAGAGAAGTGGAGGAAAAATTGGGAAGAGAAATGAGAACAATGCAAGAAAATTATGAAATGAGAGTCAACAGCCTGACTGAAGAAAATAATACCTTAAAAAACAGACTGACTCAAATGGCAAAGGAGGCTCAAAAAGGCAATGAGGAGAAGAATGCCTTAAAAAGTCGAATTTGTCACATGGAAAAAGAATCTCAAAAGCTCACTGAGGAGAATCATTGCTTCAGAATTAGATTGGAGCAAATGGAAGCTAATGACTTTATGAGAAATCAAGATGCGGTCAAACAGATCCAAACAAATAAAAGAATAGAAGGCAATGTGAAATACCTCATGGGAAAAACCACTGACCTGGAAAATAGATCCAGGAGAGATAATTTAAAAATTATTGGACTGCCTGAGAGCCATGACCAAAGTAAGAGCCTGGAAAGCATCCTCCAGGAAGTCCTCAAAGAAAACTGCCCTGATGTTTTAGAACGAGAGGGCAAAATAGAGATTGAAAGAATCCACCGATCACCTCCTGAAAAAGATCCCAAAAAGAAAACTCCTAGGAATATTATAACAAGGTTCCAGAATTCCCAGATTAAGGAGAGAATATTACAAGCAGCCAGGAAGAAACAATTTGAATATTGTGGAAACACAATCAGGATAACCCAGGATCTGACAGCCTCTACACTGAGGGATCGAAGGGCCTGGAATGTGATATTCCAGAGGTCAAGGGAGCTGGGATTAAAACCAAGAGTCACCTACCCAGAAAAACTGAGTATCATGTTTCGGGGGAAAATATGGTCATTCATTGGAATAGAGGACTTTCAAGCATTCTTGATGAAAAAACCAGAGTTGAATAGAAAATTTGACATTCAGATACAAGAAGCAAGAGAAGCATGAGATGGTAAATAGGCAAAAGGAATCATAAGGAACTTATCAAAGTTGAACTATTTTTTTGTTTGAAGTAATTGGGGTTGAGTGTCTTGTTCAGGGTTGCATGGCCAGTTGCTGTTTCTGGGTGTGGTGCTGGGTCTCTGAGCCCGGATGTGATCCGGGTCATCCTGGCACTGAGGCCGGTGCTCTTGCTCACTGAGCCACCTGGCCAAAGTTGAACTATTAACATTCCTGCATGGAAAAACAATAATTGTAACCTATGAAACTTTTCTCAGTAGTTGAAGGGATTAGAAATATATATATATATATATATATATATATATATATATATATATATATATATATATATATATATATATATATGTCTTTATATGAGGGTATGCGGGCATATGAATACATATGTGAATGTGTATATATATGTTTACAGGTATACATAGATAGAGGGCACGGGACCAATTTAACAGGAAGGGATGATACTTAAAAGGTGAAATTAAGAGGTGAGAGGAATATAATGGGAGGACATGGGGAGAGACAGAGTGGGGCAAACTATCTCATACAGAAGAGGCAAGGGAAAATGGTTACAATGGAGGGGAAGAATAGGAAGGCAAAAGGGAATAGGTCAACCTTATTCCTATTGAATCTGGCTTGAGAAGGGAGGGAAATACACACTAAATAGGGGATCTCACCCTCCAGGAGAATAGGGGGGAAGGGGATGTGAGGGGGGATGATGGAAGGGAGGGCAGGCTGGGGCGGAGGGAAGTTGGAAGCACCCACTTTTGAAAAGGGACAGGATCAAAGTAGAGAATAGAACAAGTGGGAGGTGGGATAGGAGGGAGGGAAAAATAGTCAGTCTTTTACAATACATCTATTATGTTATTGTTTTGCATTAGCCACACATGTACAACCTACACTGAACTGCTTGTCCCCCCAGTGGGGGTGGGTGGCGGGGGGGGGGGGGAAGGGAATGAATCTGGAACTGAAAGTTTTAAAATCAAATATTCAAATTTAAAAAAGCAAAAAAAAAAATGAAATGGCTAGAGCCCAATGGAAAATTTGATCTTCAATTACAAGATTCAGGAAAGGTAAAAAAAAAGTAAACAATAAAGAAAGAAAACAACATGTTATTCAATAAGGGCAAACTGTTTTCATCCCTACATTAGAAGAAAATACTTATAACTCTTCAGAACAGCATCTTTATTAAGACATTTATAAGAAATATACATAGACTGTATAGGTATAAATTGACTTTGATATGATGAGTAAAAAAACAAGTAAGTAGTGAAAAATAAAAAAAGGAAAAGAGAAGGCAGAAGTTATATCACATGAATAGGCACAGAAATATATTACAGTAGAGGGAAAGAAGGCAGGGGGATGAGCATTGTTTAAACCTTACACTCATTGCATTTGGCTCAAGGAAGGAATAACATCCCCAGGTATAAAAATCTAACATGACCTGAAAAGAGGGAGGCAGTAATAAAGGAAAAGGGAAAGAAAATGGAGGGGACTTAAAGAAGGAATGGAAGACTGAGGGAGGCCATGGTCAAAAGCAAAACTAGTGAGAAGATTAAGGAAGAAAGGAGAAATAAAAGCATACATGGGGAGGGGGCAGGGAGGATAGATTCGAGAGAAATACACAGAGAGTAAAAATAAATGTGAATGGGATGTACTCTTCCATAAAACAGAAGCATATAGTAGAATGGATTAAAAAATATAATTCTACAATATGTTGTTTACAAGAAACACATTGGAAGGAAAGGAATACACAGAGTAAAGGTAAAAGGCTGAAATAGAATATATTATGATTCAGTCGAAGTAATAGCAACAGCGGTAGCAATCCTGATCTCAGAGAAAGAAAAAGGAAAAATAGATCTAATTAAAAGAGATAAGGGAGGAAACTACATCCTGCTAAAAGACACCATAGAGAATGACTTAGTATTGTTAGTAAACATATATGTACCACGTGGTATAACATCCAAATTCTTAGAGGGAGTTACAGAAAGAAATAGACTGTAAAATTTCACTAGTAGGGGCCCTCAACCTTCCCCCCTCTGAACTAGATACATCTAACCAAAAAATAACCAAGAAAGAAGTTAAGGAGGGGAATAGAATTTTAGAAAAATTTAGAGATGGTAGACCTCTCGAAAAAATTGAATGGAGATAAAAAGAAATGTACCTTTTTCTCATTGGTATATGACATCTTCACAAAAACTGACCAAAGGGCATAAATGCCATGCAGAAAAGGCAGAAATAATAAATGCATTCTTTTTCAGATTGTGTTGAAATGAAAATTACATGTGATAAAGGACCATGAGGAAGACAGCCTAAGAATTAATTGGAAACTAAATAATCGAATCCTAAAGAAAGAGTGGATCAAACAACAAATCACAGAAATAATCAATAATTTCATACAAGAAAGTGACAATAATAGGATAACATACCCAAAATTATGGAATGTAACAAAAGTGATTCTTAGGGGAAATTTTATATCTTTATACCTCTAAATGCTTAAATGAATAAAATAGAGACAGAGGAGATCAAGACTTGGGCATACAACTAAAAAAAAAAACTAGAAAAACAATAAGTTAAAAATCCCCAATCAAATAAATACCAAATTACAAATACTGAAAACAAAAAGAAAGATTAATAATATTGAAATTAAGAAAACTGTTGAACTAAATAGATGAAATGAAATGAAACTAAGACCTGTTTTTTTGAAGGAAAACACAACAATAAAATAGATAAACCTTTGGTTAATATGCTTAAAAAAAAAGAGAGAAAACCAAATTAGGAGTATCAAAAATGAAAAGGGTGAATTCACCACCAATGAACAGGAAATTAAAACAATGATTAGGAACTGTTTTTGCCCAATGGTATGGCAATATATTGGACGATCTTAGCAAAATGGCAATAAATTGGACAATCTTAGAGAACATAAATTGCCCAGATTAACAGAAGAGGAAATAAAACACTGAAATTACCCCATTTAAGAAAAAGAAATTGAACAAGTCATCAATGCACTCCCTAGGAAAAATTCTCCAGGGCCAGATGGATTTAAAAGAGAATTCTGTCAAACATTTAAAGAAAAATTAATTCCAGTACTACATAGACTATTTGGGAAAATAGGCAAAGAAGGAGTCCTTCCAACCTTTTTTTTTATGACACAAATATGGTACAGATACCTAAGTTGGGAAGAACAAAAAGAAAATTATAGGCCAATTTCCCTAATGAATATAGATGCAAAAATAAATAAAATGTCAGCAAAAAGATTATAGCAATTTATCACAAGGACAATATAATATGACCAGGTAGGATTCATACCAGGAGTGCAGGGTCAGCATAACTGACCATATCAACAACAAAATTAACAGAAACCATATGATTATCTCAATAGATACAGAAAAAAAACTTTTGGGGTGGTTAGGTGGCACAGTGAATAGAGCACTGGCCTTGGGGTCAGGAGGACCTGAGTACAAGTCCGGTCTCAGACACCTAACACTTAGTAGCCATGTGACCTTGGGCAAATCACTTAACCCCAATTGCCCTGCCTTCCCCCTCCTAAAAGAAAAAAAAAGTAAAAAAAAAGCTTTTGATAAAATACAGGACCAATTCCTTTTAATAATACTAAAGAACAGGGAAATAGAGTTTTCCTTAAAATTATAAGTAGCACCTACCTAAAACTGTCAATGTGCATTAAATATAATGGGGATAATCCAGAAGTATTTCCAATATGATTAGGAGTGAAATAAGGATTATTTTTATTATTATTATTATCATTATTACCATTGTTAATCAATATTGTAGTAGAAATGTTAGCTTTAGTATAAAGATAAGAAAAAGAAAATGAAGGAATTAGAATAGGCAAAGAAGAAACAAAACTATCATCACTATTTGCAGATAATGTAATGATATACTTAGAGAATCCTAGAAAATCTTGTAACTACTTGAAGTAATAAGCAACTTTAGCAAATTTGCAAGATGTGAAATAAACCCATATAAATAATTGCCATTTCTATACATTACTAACAAAGGCAAGAGATAGAGAAATTCCATTTAAAGTTTCTATAGACATTATAAAACATTTGGGAGACTACAGGCCAAAACAAACCCAAGTACTCTATGAACAAAATTACAAAACACTTTTCACATGAAAAAAGTCTGATCTGCATGCCACCAGAGGGAGAGAGAGGAGAGGGGAAGGAGGGTGAGGAAATCCGGAACTCAAAAGCTTGTGGATCCGTATGCTGTAAACAAAAAGTGAATAAATATATAAATTGAATTAAAAATAAATAAAGTCAGATATAAATAATTAGGAAAACATCAGCTGCTCATGGGTAGTCCAAGCTAATATAATAAAAATGAGAAAACAAATAAAAAACAAATAAATAAATCTAGCTGGCAAATTATGGAATAGATCAGAGAATAAATTAATACATAAATAAGTAAATTAATTTACTCATTCAATGTCATACCAATCAAATTATCAAAAAATTGTTTGACAGAGCTAGAAAAATTAATAACAAAATTCATACAAGTTATGTATATGTGTGTGTTTTGTCCCTATTTACCTTTCTATGTCTCTCTTGAGTCTTGTAATTGGAGATTGAATTTTCAACTGAGCTCTGGTTTTTTCATCAGGAGGGTGTGGAAGTCCCTTTTATCATTGAATGACTATCTCCTTGTGTGAAAGATTATGCTCAGTGTCACTGGATATCTGAACATTGGTCTTAACCTGAGCACTTTTGCCTTGCAAAATATCATATTCCAGTTCCTCCATTCTTTCAATATAGAAGCTGCCAGATCCTATGCAATCCTGACTGTAGTTCCATTATATTTGAATTGTTTCCTTCTGGCTTCTTGCAGTATTTTCTCCATAACCTGATAATTCTGGAATTTGGCTACAACATTTCACAGAGTTTTCAATTTGGGATCTCTTTCAGGAGTGTCTGGTGGATTCTCTCGATTTCTATTTTACATTCTGGTTCTAGGGTCTCAGGGCAGTTTTCCTTGATGAGCTCTTGTAATATGTTGTCCAGGGTCTTTTTTTCATCATAATTTTCAAGTAGACCAATAATTCTTAGATTATTTCTCCTGGATCTGTTTTCCAAGTCAGTTCTTTTTCCATTGACATATTTTATGTCTTTTTCTAATTTTTCATTCTTGATGCTTTGTTTGACTGATTCTTGGTGCTGCATAGAGTCATTAGCTTCAATTTGGTTGATTCTAATTTTTAGCTAATTATTTTCTTCATTAGTATTTGAAGCTCCTTTTTCATATGTTCAGATTTCATTTTTACTTCATGCATTTTTCTTTTTAAGTAGCTGCTTTCTTCATTGAAATGTTTTTTTTTTAATTTTCACAATTTTGATTTTAAAAGAATTAGTCATTTTATCTTCTACCTCCCTAATTTGTTTTTCAAAGTCCTTCTTGAGTTTTTCTAAGAATGCTTTCTGGGCTTGAGACCAGTCCATATTCTCCATTGAGGCTTCAGCTGTGAATGTGGAGTCAATGCTGCCTCCTTCTGAATTTGGTTCCTCCCTCTAGAAATAATAGGATTTTCCAGTCTTTTTCTTTGCAGTCTGTCTTTTATGCATTTTGAGGCAGGGCCTTAGCCACACCCTTCCTCCAGGACTCCCAAACCTTCACTATTTTAAAATTTTGCTCTGGGGCAATAATTTCTGTGTTTTCAGGGTCACAGGGGGGAATTGGAGAAGTTGGGGTTCACTCTGACATCATGGTCCCTGGAAGTTAAGATAGGTGCCTTTTAAATTTCCAGGATGTGGATTGATAGTTCCAGGAGTAGCTGCTGCCACAGCTGCAAGCCCTGCATTTGTCTCTTACACAGCTCCAACAGATCCCAACCCTGCAGTTATAGGCCTGGGAATGGCCCTTGTGGTTGGTGGATCAACTTGATGTGGAGGCAGCCCACTCTCCACTGCCCATCATCCCTTTTAGAAAATAAAAGTCCTATCTATCTAAGCATTTAAGGCCCTTTATCATTTCGTTTTTGGGGCTAATTTTTTAATATACCACTGTCACTGTTACACTACATGCAGTCTTTGGACAAGATAAACTGAAATTATTATGATTCACTTATTTTATTAATCTATGTCACACAATTTTGAGATATCCTCAATTTCTATTATTTCTCCTAAGAGAAAAAATTACCTCTCTGCACAGCATTCTTCGATCTATTTCATAATTAGCCAGCTAGAAGTTATTTTCCCTGCAGGAGAAAGTTGTCAGCCTCTCAATCTTTCATTATATTTTGCTTTCTTGGATGATTTTATATATATATAAAATTTTTAAAGTTCAATTATACAGCTTAGTATGGCAGGACTATATGTCATATCCTTTTACATCACTCTTTGGTATCTGGCATCAGAAGAGAAGATATATTATATTGTCTGAAAAAAATGGAGTTATTGCCTTTCTTCATATCCCCAATACTACTACAATATCTGGTATATAGCAGAGTCTTAATAAACATGTACCTATTGGATTGATTAAAGTTAAAACTAAGAGGAGTTAAAATAAAATTTTTGAAGGGCAAATTTAGATTTAGAATAAGAGGAAAATTCCTAACAATTAAAGCTTTCTCAAAGTAGAAAGTGGAGTCTTGTGAGGAAGGTCTTCTCTCATTGCAGCTCTCCAAGCATAGCCTGGATAATCACGTATTGGGTATTTTTCAAAGGCATATTCTTTTTTTCCCATTTGCATTGGTCTAGGTGGCCACTGAAGTAAAACTCTGAGATTCTATGATTGTTTAATTCTTACTAAGGAAGAAAGAAATAAGAGAAAGCTATTCAAGAATATTTAGAACCAAATGCCAATAAGAGAAAAAAAAATGACAAAAAGTATTAGGACAAAGAACAATAAAAGCATGTGCCAACTACTTATGTGAAGTAAGACATGAAAGAATTACCTGGAAATTGCTCAGCAAGTGACCAAACTCTGTGCGGGTGGATCTCCTCATCTGTCTGAAGTTGTTCGATTAAAAGAACTCAGATTCTCCTTATTCCTCAATCTATTATCATTTCTAATACCTTTGTGTCCTTAAAGCAACTGAAAATAAATTTACACAATGTTACAAGATTATGGGAACACTTAAATCATGAAATCCAATCTATGACCCTACAGTCTCCACTGCTGTTTTTATAGAGAGGAAACTGAGTCCAAGAGAATTGACTTGCCATGAAAACACAGTGGTAGTCAGAATTTGAGCTCATACGTTTTGGTCTCTTTTGATTGAGACAGTTTAATATTCTTCTTATAATATACTTGCTCCTGGCATGAGTCATGGAAATTATATGTAATAATAGTGAATCCTGGGATAACAGGAGAAATTTTTAGCATGGATGATGCTATAAGAATTTTGCCCATTTTTAAATCAGCTATTTGAATAAACAATCTTTTAAAATGGAAACAAAAGGACATATTTAAATCCTCACAAATGACTTAGTCATTGCCATTTCATTGGCTCCCATATCCAGTCCCTACTTTTCTGTCATTCTAAAACCAGAAAATCCATGTTTGTTGGAGGTAATCTGCTGTTTTTAAGAGGATTAAAATTCTAGATGTGAAGACAAAAAAATAATTGAAATTCTATCTATGGAAATGGTTGAAATCTGATTTCTCTTGCTCTAGTCATCTTCCACAATCCATCACAAAGCATGTTCTATGATTTTCCTTTCTATTCATTATTCTTCTACTCGATTCCTAGTGTTATATTTTGCTTTGTGTGTAGATATTTTATTCTCTCAGATCATTTCATATTCAGAGGCTTTGTAAATGACTTCATGAAAATCCCTACATGTAATACAGACCCCATATTCTCCTTTTCTTCCATACTGTGACATCTTCAAAGAATTTTAGCTTCTAAAGCATGACCTTCTTGTCCCAAACACATGCTGATGATTCTTATTAAATGAAAGTTGAAGATCATGTAAGGTTTTCCATGGCTTTTAGCTTTATCCCTTCGATGAAGAGATGTATTGTGAGTGTAACCCCCTGGATGCCAAGAGAAATCAACCATTTATAATTGGTTATAAATCTCTCTCTCAAACTCTTCTCTGTCTCTCTGTCTCTGTCTCTCTGTCTCTGTCTCTCTGTCTCACACACACACAAACACACACACACATTTTCTCATCTTTCTTTCTCTGACATCTCCATTTTTTATCTCTATTAGCTTGCTCCTGTTTCTTTTTGTCTCAATTTATTTCATCTTTGAGTCTTTCTTGGTCTAGATCTCTCTCTGCCTTGTACTTTCTTTTTTTCACCCCCTCCCCCACATTAACAATAAGGGCCTGCTCATATTAAAATAACTTTTACTCTATGGTCTATTGTATATACTGGAAGTATCAGAAAATAAGTGATTCAGAAAATCAGTCTCTAAAACAGATTCGACTTTTGTTTGCAGATGACTCCTTACATGAAAACAAATAGGCAACATTAAGTACAATAATAGAAAGGACCACAGAAAGAATGCTCACTGTGGACTTGGTTTTGCTATACTCAAGCATATCACATATAAACACACATGAATTAATATATGTGCATTTGGTTATACTTGTACATATATACATATACACACATTCACACACATACAAACATGTTTATACACTCATGTGTGAGTGTGTATACATGTATATATACATGCATACACACAGGTTTACATATATTAGGGAGGGAAGAGGAGGGGAGATAGGTGGCTCAGTAGATAGAGGACCAGGCTCTCACTTAGAAAAATCTGAGTTTAAATCTGGCCTCAGACACTTACTCTCTGTGTGACCATAGACAAGTCATTTAACCTATCTGTAAGGTGTGGGACAATAGAAAAAGAAATGGTAAACCAATTCTATCTTTGCCAAGAAAGCCCTATGGACCAAAGTCAATGAGGTCATGTAGAGTTAGAAACAACTGAATGACTAAACAATAACAACATATAAAGCAAGAGGAGAGAGAGAGAGAGAGAAAGGGAAGTAGAGAGAGAGAGAAAAGAAAGAAAGAGAAGGAGGAAGGGAGGGAGAAAGAGGGACGGAGTTAGAGGCAGAGAGGGAGAAAGAGAATTCATGGTTGAAGATGAATCAAATAATATGATAAACCACCATTTTAATATGCAACATCCAAAGACATTCTCAAATATTTTATTGAAAAGACACTGAAAGCATGGTCAGCAAGAATCATAGATTCAAAGAACTGACTCAAATATTTGCTAGTCGGATGACCCTGGTAAAGTGATTAAACTATCTCTGTCTCCACATATGTTTCCACATCTATGAAATAGGAATGATTAAAACATCTATCTTGTGAGGCTATTGTGACAATTATATAAGAAAACATAGATATATCTTTTCACAAACCTTAAGGCACTTTATAAATTCTAACTATTTTTTAAACATTTTAAGTAAAGGTCTTCTCATTTTGGAGGGCTGTTTTGGACCTATGGTTTAATTTCTGCTGGGAACTTCTGGGTGAGAGAAAACCTCTGTCTTTCTGAATCAAAACCTGTTTTCTAAAATGTTGATAATAACCATGGCTACAGCAGTTTGGGCGGCTCAAAAGGAATGTAACATGATTGCAATTAATATTAATTTCCAAAAGACACATGGAGATTTTAATCTAATCAGATACAACTATGTCTAAAACTAGATTTAGTAGGCTAGAGCTTATTGCTGGGACCTGGAGTGAATGGCGTAAATGATGAATAGTGTAATGAAAATAGAAAATGAAATCAATAAATAAACAAACAAAAACTGTTTCCTTTTGAAGACCTGAAAAATTATTCTAATTTCAACCTACTGAGAGCCATTTTCTTTTGGCAATATACAAGCAAATGGCAAGGGTAGTAGCAACTATCAGTTTAAATCTATTTACAAATCCAATAATGCAGATGTCCTCATACAATTGCCAAAAAGAAGACATACATATTATTCTACAAATATCAAGACCCATAGTTTTGTTGAAACTTTCATTCGTGTCAAGGATGCATTGCTGGAGAGAAATGAAGTGGCACAGTGATTCTGATACACAAGAATTAAATTAAAATTTTATCCATATATATATATATATATATGCACATACATACATATATACATAAAGAGAGTGTATTCATTTTTCTGACTCCAAAATACATTCTACCCTATTCCAGTTTACAACTATAATTACCATTATCATAACATTTATATAGCATTTTAAAGTTTGCAAAGAACTTTACAAATATTACTTTAATTTACTTTATGAAAGGTGGAGAAAGGGAAAAGGAAGAAGACCTCAGATGAAACTGAAACCCAAAGTAAAGAGAAGAAAAACTAGCTCTAGTCAGATAAGAGACTATAATGAGACTGTTGGCAAAGGCATTTGGAAAGACATGTCACATAACCCATTTGGAAACAGTAATAAGGCATAGAATCATAGAAATGTAGAGGAGGTAAGAATTTTGGTGTCCACTTACCATATTTAAGACATAAATATTATTACAAAAATATCTAATAATGGGTCCTACCACTTTCATGAAGACACCTAGCCACTCTTTTTTTTATTTTTATCTTTTTTCTTTTTGGAGAGCAATTGGGGTTAAGTGACTTACCCAAGGACACATGGCTAGCTTTTGTGTTAAGTGTCTGAGGTCAGATCTGAACTCAGGTCCTCCTGACTCCAGGGATGGTGCTCTGCTCACTGCACCACCTAGCCGCCCTGTGGAAATTTTTTTTTTATGCTTTTGGGAGGGAGGAGGGTAGGGCAATTGGGGTTAAGTGATTTGCCCAAGGTCACAAGGCTAGTTTTTGTTTGTATGTGTCAAGTGTCTGAGGCCAGATCTGAACCCAGGTCCTCCTGACTCTGGGGCCGATGCTCTACTCACTGTGCCACCTAGCTGCTCCTCTAGTCATTCTTTTTAAAAAACAATTTATTTGTTTTTAGTTTTCAACATTCACTTCCATAAGTTTAAATTTTTTTTCCACATCCCTCCTTTCTCCCCTCCCCAAGATACCATGCAATCTGATATAGCCTCTACATATACATTCTTTTTAAACATATTTTCACATTAGTAATGTTGTATAGAAGAACTGGAATGAATGGGAGGAGCTACAAGAAAGGAAAAAAAGAAAAAAACAGAGCAAATAGTACTCTTAGATCTGTATTCAGACTCCATAGTTCTTTGAATGTGAGTGGCATTTTAAATCATGGATCTTTTTGAGTTGTCTTAGGTCCTTGCATTGCTGATGCAAAATGAAATGTACTGTGCACAGTGACTAGCCCTCATACCCACTTGACTACAAAGTAACAAAGGTTGTGAAAAACAAGCTTCCCACCACAGGCTCCAGGTGAGCACATGCAGTCTATTAGGGCAGAGTGTATTTTAAAGCAGGAAAGGTCCTCAAGTCAAATTCATGCTTATTAAGGGGCAGGGAAGATCTTAAATTTCTATTACCATTACAAACTTTGAGCTCGAAATTCTCTCCCTTCCTCCCTCCCTACCCCATTGAGAAAGCAAGCAATTTGATAAAGAATATATATGTGTTTTCTTGAACATGAGCATAATAATCATGTTGTTAAAGAAAATATAGGAAAAAAAAACAAGAAAAAAAATAAATGTGTTCTTCAAACTGTATTCAGATACCATCAGTTCTTTCTCTGGGAATAGATAGCATTTTTCATCATAAGTCCTTCAGGGATGTCTTAGATGATTGTATTGCTGAGAATAGCTATGTCATTCACAGCTGATCACCTTACAATATTGCTCTCACTTTGTACACAGTACATTTCATTTTGCATCAGTTTATTCAAGTATTACCAGTTTTTTGGAGAACATCTTGCTTATCCTTTTTTATAATATAAGAGTATTCCATCATAATCACAAACCACAACATGTTCAGCCATTCCCCAATTCATGGGCATTTCCTCAATTTTTAATTCTTTTCCTCCAGAAAAGAGCTATTATAAATAATTTTGTACATATAGATACTCTTACTTTTTGTTCTTTTTCTCTTTGGGGATACAGACCTAGTATTGGTATTGCTAGGTCAAATGGGTATGCATGGTTTTATAGCCTTTTGAGAATAATTGCAAATTGCTCTACAGAATGAATCCGTTCACAACTCCACTAACAATGCATTAATTTCTCACTTTTCCCACATCCCTTCCAACATTTGTCATTTACCTTTTTCTGTCTTATTAGTCAATCTAATAAGTATGCAGTAGTACCTCAGAATTGTTTTAATTTGCATTTTTCCAGTCAATAGTGAGTTAGATTATCCCCTAACAGGGCCAAAAGACAGCTTTGATTATGCCATCTGAACACTGATCATATGTTCCAATCATCCATCAAACTGGCAATAGCTCTCATCTCAAATTTGATTCAGTTCTCCACACACTTGAGAAATGAGGCCTTCATCAGAGAAACCCACTTCAATTTATTTTTCACATTTACTGTTACTAACTGTAATTCCTCCCATTTATTTTATTGTCGGTCTCCTTCCATTCTATCCCTTCTCAGTAGTGTTTTGCATCTGTAAATACCCTCCCCTGATCTGCCGATCTGCCCTCCCTTCTATCACCTCCCTTTCTCCTATCCAATCCCCCTCCTACATTCCTGTAGAGTAAGATTTCTATAACCAATTTCATTTGTATGTTATTCCCTCTGAGCCAATTCTGATGACAATAAAGTTCACTTACTTTTCCTTACCTTCCCCCTCATCGCCTCCATTGTAAAAGCTTTTTCTTGACCCTTTTATGTGAGGTAATTTATGCTGTTCTGCCTCTCCCTTTCTCTTTCTCCAAGTACTTTTCTCTCTCACCACTTAATTTTATTTTTTAAGATATCATCCCTTCATATTGAACCACCTGTAACCTCTGTCTATATAACCCTAATGATGAGAAAGGTCTTGAGTTAACAATATCATCTTTCCATGTAGGATTAAAAACATTTTCACCTTTTTTTAAATTAATTAATTTATTTCTAAGCAATTGGGGTTAAATAACTTGCTCAAGGTTATACAGCCAGTTATTTCTGGGTGTGGTGTTGAGTATCTGAGCCCAGATTTGATCCCCAGGTCATCCCGACACTGGAGCAGGTGCTCTTACTAGCTCAGCCACCTGGCCGCCCCTAAGCAATTGGGGTTAAGTGACTTGCTCAAGGTTACACGGGCAGGTCTTTCTGGGTGGGTGCTAAGTATTTGAGGCCAGAATTTGATCTCCAGGTCATCCAGACACTGGAGCCAGTGCTCTTACTTGCTGTGCTACCTGGCCACCCCCAGTTTCACCTTCTTAAGTCCCTTTTGATCTTCCTTTTGTGTTTACCTGTTTATGCTTCTCTTGAGTCTTGTATTTGAAAGTTAAATTTTCTATTCATTTTTGTTCTTTACATCAAGAATTCTTCAAAGTCCACTATTTCATTGAATTCCCATTTTCCCACAGAAAGATTATAACTCAGTGTTCCTGGGGAGTTGATTCTTGGTTGTAATCCTAACTTATTTGCCCTCTAGAATATATTTCAGGCCCTCTGATCTTTTAATGTACAAGCTGAAAGATCTTGTGTTATCGCCTCATTCTGTGATACTTGAGTTGTTTCTTTCTGAGTACTTGCCATATTTTCTCCTTGACCTGGGAGCTCTGGAATTTGGCTATAACATCCCTGGGAGTTTTCATTTTAGGATCTCTTTCAGATGATTAGCAGATTATTTCAGTGTCTGTGTTATCATTTGGTTCTACAATATCAAGGCAATTTTCCTTGATAATTTCTTTAAATATTAGGTTTAGGCTTTTTTTTTTTGATAATGGATTTCAGGTGATCCAACAATTTTTAAATTATCTCTCCTGGATCTATTTTCAGGTGAGTACTTTTTAATGAGATTTCACATTGTCTTCTATTTTTACATTCTTTTGGTTTTGTTTTAATACTTCTTGATTTCTCAAAAAGTAATTAGCTTCCATTTATTCCATTCTAATTTTAAAGGAATTGTTTTCTTTAGTGACCTTTTGGACCTCCTTTTCCATTTTGCTCATTCTACTTTTTAAGGAGCATTTTTTCTTTAGTGAATTTTTGTGCCTCTTTTTTTCATTTGACCAGTTCTGCTTTTGAAGACATTCTTCTAGTCACTGGATTTTTGTACCTCATTTAGCATTTGACCTAATCTGGTTTTTTTCTTGTTTGTTTGTTTGCTTTGCTTTTTTGAGGGGGAAGGCAGGGCAATTGGGGTTAAGTGACTTGCCAAAGGTCACATGGATAGTTTTTGTGTATTTGTGTGTGTGTGTGTGTGTGTGTGTGTGTGTGTGTAAGTGTCTGAGACCACATTTGAACTCAGGCCTTCCTGACTCCAGAGCCAATGGTCTATTCCCTGCACCACCTACCCACTCCGTAGTCTCTTTTTAAGGAGTTATTTTTCTATGTCTCATTTACTAAAGTGTTGGCTCTTTTTTCATGATTTTCTTGCATCACTTTCTTTTCCCAATTTTTCCTCTACTTCTCTTACTTGATTTTCAAAATCCTTTTTGCATTCTACCAAGGCCTGATCCTAATTCCTATTTTTCTTGGATTATTTGGATATAGGAGCTTTGACTTTGTTATGTTCTTCTCAGTATGTGTTTTGATCTTCCTTGTCACCAAGTAATTTTCTATAGTCAGGATTTTTTTCTTTTGTTTGCTCATTTTCTGCCTATTACTTGCCTTTAGCTCTGTTAAGTAGGACTCTGCTTCCAGGATGGAGAGTATGCTATCCTAAGCTTCAGGGGTTTTGCACAGCTGTTTTCATTGATATGTCTAGGGACCCTAAGTTTCAATTCTTCCAAGGTGGTATGATCTAAGGAGAGGTGTTTAAAACTGCCCTGCTCTATGGTTTGTGAGTGACCACATATACTCTTTTCTGCCCTGGAACTGTGAGGAGGATCCCTGCTCCTCACATTGTGGCCACAAACTCTGCTATGCTAGTGCTCCTCCTCACCCTGGTACTACACCCCAGGACTGCAACCTGGATCTAAAAATGAACAAAGCAACAATATTGCATCAGTGCTAGAAAAGAGACCCCTGTGATCTCCTTATGACCTATTGTTTGACTGCCATCCTGTCTTTGGACTGAGAGCTCCTAAAGCAACCACTGCCACTGCTGATTCAGTGGCTCCCAAAGCCTGCTCCTTGTTTGCTAGGGTCAGGGTTGTGTTAGTGTGGCCTGCGCTGGACTTTGCTGCATTCTTACCCAGATGCAACAGAACTTTCCTGCAGACTTACTAAGCTGTTTTTGACATATATGGGATGAGCAGTCTGGAAAACACCACTGCTGCCACTAATTCAATTGTCCTAAGGCCTGCTCCTGTCTTGGTCGGGCCAGCCTAGAGTGGTACAGCCTCCACTTCTCTCTCACCCTGGTGCAACAGACTTTACCTGTTGACTTTCCAAGTTGTCATGGGCTGGAAAATTGTTTCACTCCATCTTTTTTTTTTTATTTTGGTTCTGCTGCTCTAGAATTTGTTTAGTGTCATTATGTAAAGGTATTTGGAGAGATTTGGGGGAGGGCTCAGTTGAGTCACTGCCTTTACTCTACTATCTTGGCTCCACCTCTTTCCAGGTCTTTCTGAAAGCATCCTGATCATCATTTCTTATAGCACAATACTATTATGATTATATATACCACAACTTGTTCAGTCTTTACCCAATTGATGTCTAATTCTTAGCCACTACAAAAAGAGTTGCTATAAATATTTTTGTACACAGAGGTCCTTTTCCTTTTTTGTTTTTATAATCTCTTTGGGATAAAGACATAGTACTGTTCTTACTGGGTCATTGAAGATGCACAATTTTATATCCTTTTTGATATAGTCCCTTTTTGGATATAGTTCCAAATTGCTCTCTGGAATGATTTGATCAATTGACAATTCCACCAACATTGTATTAGTATCGCTATTTCACCACATCCTCTCCAACATTTGTTACTTTCCTTTTCTGTCATATTGGCAAATATGATTCATATGAAGTGGTTCCTCTGGGTTCTTTTCAACTGTATCTATCCAACAGTGATTTAAAGCATTTCCCCATGTATCTATAAGTAGCTATGATTTCTTCATTTCACTTTTTATATACTTTGACCAGTTTACATACTTTGACCATTTATCATTTTGGGAGTGACTTCTATTCTTATAAATTTGACTCAGTTCTCTATATATTTGAGAAATGAGGCCTCTAAAAGAGAAAATTGCTTTAAAATTTTTTCCCTAATTTTCTGCTTTCCTTCTAATCTTGACTTTCAATTCTGTCTTAATAATTTTGGTTTTAACTTTTCCAGTCTAAAGGTTATTCTTTTTGGAAAATCATTCCCACCTCAAGAAATAAAGAAGACAGAAAATCCCAAATGCCATTCCTTAGGTAACAACCAAAAATCTCTTTTCTATTTCAGGGTAGAATGAATATCAAGTAGCCACCATTCCCCGATGTATTCCCTTTATTATGAATCAACACCAGTCTCCAACCTTGACCTGAATTGCAGATCCAGATTCCCACTGCCTACCTCAATTCCTGGTCCTGATTTACTCAATTAATTGCTTTATTAAAACCCACCAGGCTTTTATTGTTTTAGTGCCCAAAGGTGGCCTTCAGTGAACCTATTTCCACAATTTCTGATTGCCCTTCCTTTAGTACTTATTTCCCAACCAATAAAGTTAGTTAAATTACTTTCTCTCTGCTGATTCTGTGTTCTGTTTCTGTGCTATAACTTTCTGTACACTGCATTTTGGAATACCTAGCCTCATTCAAGCTGTGCTCATACAAGAAAGCAAAAATGTAATAAGTACAGAAGTTGTTCCGTCTTAATATCATCAGTTATCATCTGTCCTTGAATACATAATAGAGGTTCAATACCTTCTCTAATTTTCTTCTTTTCACTAATATAGCTATAAAATAAAAGAACAAATAAACAAAAACTACTTTTACCCCTCTTCCTTAACATTTTTGGCAAGGTCCATAACATTATTGGTACTTTTCATAAGTAAGGGTGTGTGTGTGTGTGCATGTGTGCACACTCTATGTTTTGCCCATGTAGGTTATAATAGTCCACATGGGTCTGTCTAGATAGAGTTCACAAGGAGTCAAGAATTTGTATCTCTTTAATCTCTTCCTTCTACATTTCTCCAAGGGAGATTTTGATTTCTTCTGGGGAGAGGGAATAGGAGATTGCAGCCACAGACTAGACACTCTGCTTTTCGGTGATAAATGAAATTAGATTAGAATTAAATCTATCTGTTCCCTTAATGTGGTTAGTCTAGATGATATTTTTTTCAAACCTTACTCTGTATCCCTTAACCACAAAAGAGTGCCACAAGCTCTATAACCAGATCTTAATCTTTTCCCATGAAATACCAGATCTACAATGAACAAACATAGCTCTGCTCAACAGAGACAGAGAGAAAGAGAGACAGAGAAAGAAAGAGATAGAGTTACAGATAGTGATCTCAGATGTCACCCACGGCAAAATTTCTGCCAAACACATAAAGTAGCAAGTTAGGGATAGTATCTTGATTGAGATGCCATCTCCTATACATATCAGCATTTTTCTAGGGTCTTTCTACCTTCAAAGACCTTAAGAGAGTTTGTAACAGTGTGTCTTCTCTTTTAAAGCTGGAAGACAAAAGCCCAGAATCTCTCTTCTCCCAAGCTCTTTCCTCCCCTTTTGATAGGCCCCTATTACTACAACTCATGACATTTGTAAATCCATTGTCTTCAATAATAAGATGTCTATAACACTGATACACTCTAATGGGAGACCATTGGACTAAGAGTCAAAATACTCAGGCTCTGGCCCTAGCTCTACTGTTCCTGAGTTCTGTGACCTTGGGAAAATCACACAACTTTCTGAGTCTTGGTGGCCTTGTCTGTAAATTGAGGGGGTCAAATAAGTTTCAAATCCCCTTCTAACCTTCAGTGTTTCATCTGTGGACATAAAGTTATAGGTGAGAGGATAGCTCTTTCAAGCATGATCACTATGTTATACAATATTTTTTCCAAAGTTTGAAATGAATTCCTTAGTTGATTACTAAGGTGAATATACTGTTTCTGAAAACTCAGAAATACCTCATGCGTATCTAACCACTAGTAATGAGATGTTCAGTATTCAACCTAAAAACCACAAGATGATTTGTAATTTTAGCTGGTTTAAGGGATATTTTTTTCAAATTAAGAAAATATGACTTTCTCCAAATTAAAAGAATGACTCAAGACTATGATGGATTGATTGAAATATGTTTTTATCTTGTTAATGTATCAAGACTAAAATGAGGATGGGGTGGTTTTGACCTCGCCCTTTCAAAATAAAATCATATGTGTATAGCAAAGAAATTAAAATACATTATTAATTTTCTTTTATACACACACATGTGCACGTAAAGCCAAGCATGAGCAGCCCTCCAAAAGAATGCTACTGCGAACAGCCTTTCAAAGTTCTGATCACACAGTACAGTGAACATGCCATTTATTCAATAACAAATCAGAGCAAAACATTCACAGAAAATCAAGGTGCAGCATTCACAATGCTACCACTTATCACAGAAAATAAAATTACAGCATTCACAAGAGCTTATCACTAAAATGACCACATAGTCTTTACCACAGTGGTCACACAGATTTCAACAAAGAACAATCATTTAGCAAATGATTCAATCAACTCATTCATTCAATCATCCTTAAGGATGCTTGCCACTTCAAGGGACACAAAGTACAATAATCAAAGTTCTCCACCCATGGGGCACAGTAAGTTACAAATCAGTCACTTATTCAGTCATCATTCACTATTTAATCATCAGAAAATACACAAGCCCTCAACCCCTAAGTCACTAGAAAATTACAGTTTCTCAGTCAGCACAGAGCATCCAAGCAAAGTCCTCCATCAGCTTGACTCAAGGTGGTCTCCCAGAGTCCCTGGATCACCTTCCATGGTCCCAGATCCTACCTGGGTTCAAAGGCAGAGAGCTCCTAGGTCCCTGTCCAGCTCTCCATGCACTTCCCACTCCAAGCTGAAGCACACAGCATCCAGTCAACCATAAATCCCTCACAGTTTCTGTTCCTAGGAAGTCAAGGTCCAACAAAGCCACAAACAGGTTCATTTAAAGTACCAGCATCACAGTCATGCCTCCTTAGTCTGAGGCAGCTCCAGCTGGCCCTTGGACATCCTTGGCAGCTCTTAGAAGCTGTGGCTGGCCCTCAGACTCAGCAGCTCCTCAGCAGAAGCTCCAACTGGTTCTCAGAATCAAAATCACTTCACCCAGGTTCCCAAAATCAAAATCATTCTCTCCAGCCTGGGGGGAGGGGGGGGAGGGGCTTGCCTGTTCAGCCTCCCTGGCATCAGCAGCTTCTGCCTCCACAAAGCTTGCTCCAAGAAGATCCGTCTGACCCAGCAGGGACTTCTCCTTATATACCCACAGGGCTTTAGCTCCTTCCTGTTTCAGCCAACCCCTTCCAGAGACAGGAGTTCATACCTTCTGTTTCTTTAACAGAGGCTTGATTAATTACTCAGAGCTAAGTACCTTTCAGGTTAGCAATAGAAAAGGAACTTCAAATTTCATTACTATTACAGTGCACATGTACGTACACACCCACACAATTCACATAAATGTCCAAACACTATTTTTATTTGTATATGTCCACATGCACATACATAGATACACACATACATATGTACATACACACACATACACATGTGCATACATACTTATTTTAGCAGGGGCAGGAAGAATTGGTTAACTCAAACATCTTATACCTGAAGATGTTGGACTGAGATTCAGTGAATATAGGGAACTGTTAAGGCTAGATATATTACTGAGAAATATAGGTCAGGTAAGACAACATAGACACATACATATATACACATACATGTCCATATACACACATCAATGTGTATACATATACAGATATCTGTGCATATTCACACATGTATGCATGCATACACACATATACATACATATGCATATGTATTGGGTGTATGTATACACACATATACCATAGATGTGTTATGTGTGTTTATTTTTGTTTATCAGTGTATTACAAACAAAACAAAAAATATCTGAAAGGGAGCATGATTTAATTCATAAAGAGTCAGCCTCTGAGATGGAAACAACTGCATTCAGTTACTGCTTCTGACATATACTGGCTGTGTCTGCCTAGTCAAGTAAACCTACCAGTGGCCAAAGAAAACTTTCTAACACTAGAAATTGAAAATAAAATTTGCATTGGATTAAAGTGATTTCTCAGCATGTATTCATTAATGAGCATTGATTTCATAGGTGGATGGGAATCCTGATGAGGAAACTCAACCTGGAGCAGAGACTATGCTCTGGGGCAGAGGTTCCCAAACGTATTTGACTTACTGTCTGCTTTTCAAAAAAAAATAAAAAAATTGCTCAACACCCCCTGGAAATTTCTTTAACCCTTTAATGCTTTTAAAAAATTGTTTCGTTTCAAACATACATATATATTTGAAATGACACATCTTAAATTTAATAACTTATTGTAAATTTGGGGGGAGGATTCTTGCATTGAAGTTTTGATGACACAATATTGCATCATGTAAGCATACAGTATCTTATTCTAAACAACTCATTGTAGGTGCACACTCCTGCCAATGCATGCTGGACTTCCCAACAATGTATTGCACTGTTGTGTGTCAACGCTTGCTTATTAAGTTTTTTTGGTAGGCTTGACCAGTTATAACTTGATCAGTTATAACTTGCACTTTATATGTTTATTTGAAAAAATATATAATCACTATGACTTTAACTCTGTTACACAACAGATGAAACATGTATAAATGTTTTTTCTTCTCTTCTTTCTTTATGTTTCCACCACCCCCTCATTTTTATTCAATGCCTTACCCCCAGTTGTACCCAAGGCTATTACCACTCCCCTGAATCGTTCCAAAGCCCCTGAGTGGTATAATCACCCTCTTCCAGTACCTGTGCTCTGGATGATATTCATGTCTGGAACTTGGTTCTGGGGCCCTACGGTGTGTCCCCCCTCTTCCCTTTCCAGTTCTGAAACCACAATCAATTCTTCCCTTTCCTCAACAGCTCTGTTCACCATCCCTCCTAACTTAAGCCAGACTCTCTAGCCACCACTCCTCTTTTTGTATTGCCTCTTGCTTTTAGAATATAAGTTCCTTGAGAACAAGGAGCATCTTTTCTTTTGCATTTGCAAAGCCAGCAACTGTCACAGTACTGGCAAATAGTTAAGATTTAATGTGGTTCCATTCATTTTCATTCATTATTCTTAAGTCTGCCTGGTGGTGAACCTGTTTGAGCTTCTATAGTCTCATCCTTGAGCAACAACTAACTAATCTATTGCTCAGTCAAAACCTTTTTCCAGCCTCCTAGGATCTGCCAGAACTTTTATATAATTGATATAAGCAGGGTCATTTTTGTGACACTAAAACATTTTAGAATGCATCTTAAGTACATATTTCTGAAGTCACATGCATAAATCTATGTGTATGTGTCTATGTATATATGCATACATAAATACATGCATACATACATAGAGAAAGAGAATGAGAAAGGAATTCTTTCCATAACTGTGATTACCTAATACAATGGTTATTTTAGCTCATATTAAATCTGCTTTGACAAGAGATTTCATACATTTTTCGTTTAGTTTGTTTTTTTTTCTGCCTCTTCTTGTCAATCTTATCACATCTTCAGCCTACTTCAGGAGTTATTTTCCTGCTTCTGTGGCTTCAGTTAGTGCACACTGACACTGACATGCATTCTTAATTAAAATTCAATTAGACTGTAGTGTCTTTTAATTGCTTTATGTTTAAGATTTCTCTTTGTAAGTAGATAAAGACAGAAAGGAAGTGGAGGTTATACACAAGTAATTTTCTTCTGGAAAATACAGAAAAGAGAATAGTTGCAAGAAGTTACGATTTGCCATGGTTTTTTTTGTTTGTTTGTTTGTTTTATTTTTTTCTTTGTTTGTTTGTCTGTTTTTAAGTAGATGAAGTTCATTCTATTCTAGAAATTTTCAGGTAACTACAAAAGCTAATTCAAACCATAAAAACCTAGATTATATTCTCCCATCAAAAGACTAAATTTCTAGGGTGAAGAGAATGCACATAGCTCAGAATCTTGAAGGAAAACATATGATGTAGGAAAAATCATGTGCTAGAGTAACTCACAATTCTGGCCTACAATATCAGTGTTCATTGTCTCTCCAGGAAAACTTGTACCGCACATGAAGCTACTTCTCTTCTCTGCTGTACTATTGATCCTCTCCACTCTTCAGATAGCAAAATCCCCTAATCTTCTCTACTCCAACATAGCATTTATAAAGTCTTTTTTTCATTTATCTTCACGTTAAAAAAGTTTTTAGAAAGTGTTAGCTCTTAGCTTGAACAGCATGCTTTATGTGAGAGAACTGTAAAATTCTAAACTTTCTATTTGTAAGATCTATAGATGGGTTCAACCAAATTATTCATTCACCTGGATTCTCCAATCAGAATATTGCTTTCAGCCACACGTTTAGGTTGACTCTTCAAACCAGATCACTGGAAGACCAAAGCAGCAGAAAAATTCTTTCTGATTTTATTTCTTAGACCAGAAGTGGGAGCAGACTGCAGTCAGTTCTACTGAAAAGCTTCACCTTTCTCCAAATATAGTTGCTGAAGGACCAAAACTTTCCCTGAAGCTCATGGCCAGTGAAGTTAATTCTTTCTCTGACCAATTAGTAATCACTCAGCTTCAGCTTTCTATCAGCTGGATGCTTTTAACTAGACAACGTCTTCAACAGAGCAGTTTTATAGTAACTGATGCAGGAATTATGTTTTTATCCTCATTGCCTTCAGTTTTATTAAATTTGGGCCCATGTTCTAGTCTGCCAAGGTCTTTTGATTCCTGTCTGTAGTCATCTGTTTTATCATAAATTCTTCACTCTCACTCACTCCACACAGCCAATCATTTGCCAAATCTTGTCATTTCTACTTCTATATTTTCCCATCATTAAAGCTATTCATAATACTCTTCACTTATTCCCTATTCTACATTATTTCAATAGTCTCCTAACATGTTTCTCTGCTTCAAGTATCTTTATAGCCTTTCCAAAACTAGCATCATTCAACTTTTTCTAATCTTATTGCATATTGCTTCCATGTATGTACATGATAGTCCAGACAAAATGATTTTCTTTCTGTTTCTTCTGTATTACACTACACCTCTCATTGCTTTTCCATTCCACAAACTGTCCCTCTTTTGTAAAAATATACTGTATTCTCTTGTTATTCTCTTTCTATAAATGTTTCCTTCAACTCTTAGTACAAATATGGCATTTATATGAATTCTCTCCTAATTTCCCTAACTGATTCATTCACACGAAACAAACTACCTTTCACCTATTTTGTTTCTATTTTTATATAGGTTGCAAATTCCTTAAGGGAAAGTTCTGATTCCTTTTCATCTTTTTATCCTCTATTCCTAGCATAGTGTCTGGCACTTCGTATGTGTTTTATAATGCTGTTTGATTGACTTATGCAATGTGGTATATTGGAGAAATTAATCCCAGGCTTGTGCCATCTGAAAAAGGAAAATGATGCCATTTATATTTTTATTTGAATCACAGTTTTTAAAAAATTGAATATCACAGGAGCAGACACAGATCCCTATGGCATTATCTAAAGACATGGTTAAAATCACAATACTATTCAAATATAGTAATTGCACAAGTTTCAAATCCATTTCATTAGATTATCTGTACAAATGTTTTTTGACACAAGAATAGCAGGATATTTTGTCAAATGCTTTGCTGAAATCTAAGTAAATACGTATCTATCATTTCCCATATCTACCAATTCCAAAACCATATCAAAAATGAAACTAATATTTTCTGGCATACTGATGAAGCCATATTAATGCTTTCTTACCAACACTTCTATTTTTGGAAGTTTTCTAAGCATTTCTTTAATAATATATTGCAAAGTTTTTCCAAAAAATCAAAGTCAGGATTGCTTTATCATTGTTGTCATTTCTCCCCTAGGACTTACCATTATGTCTGTCATTCAGTAGGTGCTTAATAAATAATTACTGAATGGAAACTTTGTGTAAACACTATACAAATGGAAGATGTTATATTCATCATATTGATCATGTTACACTTACTGATTTATTAGCTTAGTTAATATATTTTTTAATTGCTGCTTCACGCACTTATTAGCTGTGTAACCCTTGGGAGTCACTTAACTTCATCAAGTCTCATTTTCCTCATCTGTAAAACTGTGATAATTACCCCACTGCATTGGGTTGTTTTGAAGATCAAGTGAGACAACATATAAATCACTTGTAAACTTTAGTGTCATGAAAATTCTAGCTAGTTATTTTTTTTCTTGACTTATCTGTAATTTTAAAGTCTGACTGGCTTAGAATTAAATTTTGTCTGCATTCCTCTTATGGAATTCAATCTTAGAATGCTTTCATCTTCAATATTACATTTCCTATATGTGTTAAAATTTCCTGAAATATGTGCTTTTCAGAAATATATGCAAACTTTTACTTGTATATTTATATTTTACATATGCACACATATGTAGCACATGTGTGTATATGCAATACATACACATATAAATAAACACATGTAAAAGCTCACAAGAGACAAATGTAACATTTACTCCAAAAATTTTTAAAACTCACAGAATTTAGATTCAATATAGTTGCTTTATATGCTTACCTCCCATGTCATGAAAGAAGTAATAGTAATAGTGAAACCATAAAAACAGTTCATGTAAATTTACAATTTTTAAAAAGAAATTAGTAAAAATGAAGAAAGAAAAGTTCAGAATGTGCTTTTGGGAGGAAAATACAATTAGCATAACCCTACCTTCATGCAAGCTGGTTTACTGTGAAAAGAGAGGGAAGAGAAATGTATATATTCTACATTGTAGCAACTGTGGAAAAACGAGTAATTCCAACTTCAGAAGTTATTTTTCTGTAAATGAATTACATTTGGAGAACAATTTGGTAATATAGTGCTAAAGAGAAATTAGCTATTTTATTTTAGAATTCCAGGAGCTCCTCTGAAGTATTCCCAAAAGTATTCCCAAAAGTGATCTGTCTTTTAAAACAAAGAATTCCCATAAAAATACTTTTAATATAAAATTATACCAAGGAGACCCATTAAAACAACAAATGTGTATAAACACTTGGGGCTATATTTTTTTCATAGTGTTGATGATTTAAGTGCAATAAGGGATAAGGAATTCAGGGTAGATTACTCTAACAGCATTATTCTTTTAAATGATAGTTTACAAGCTATATTCCTAAAAAGAAAAGAAAAGAATATCTTATCAAGGTAACACACACACACACACACACACCTATGTATACTTAATATATCCATTTTATTGGACATTGTTTAAAGGAAATACCCACTGAACTTGGCTGACTTTTTCCCTCTTGTTCACATTTATCAATTCATCTTGGCACATTGCTTTATTGCTTCTCTCTGAAATTAAAAATGGTGTTAGATTTTCAAAAGCTTCTATACTGAAGGAGAATTAAAACAGTTAGTTATAGAGAACATGACATATTACTTTCTCTCAAAAAGACAACTTACTAATGATGTATTATTCAGGGTAGGGTGGAGGGTCTGTTTTTAAAACAAATTCAAGGACCCAATGTGTATGTTTGTATAATGTTAAAACACTTAGATAAAAACAGAAAAGGACAGGCAAATGTGTTCTTTTTGTAAACAATACCAAACATCTGGGTACTGAGAAACATATGGATAAATGTCTAAGCTTTATAATTTTCATCCAGATGCTTTGCATGGAGGAGACATAGCCTATGGGTCTGCAATAAATTATAGCAAGAGAAATTGCCTTCTCTGACACATTTATTCTGCTGATGGGAATTTACTAAACTTCTGGACACTTTCATAATATCTCAGTGTCTGTAAAATCATACACAACCAAACAGTTGGGGAAAGGTATAAATCTGCAGAAGATAAGTTCAGAGTATGAGTGGCACATTAGGTATGTTATGCTTGTAAATTCAACAAATTGAATCCACACCTTTTGTGACACATTCCTCCATTTTCCAGTTATTTTTTAGCATGATAAACTAAGGCTCATTGAGACAGAGCTTGATTATTTTTAATTTTGCTCTTCCTCTGCTATTGAGCTGATATGGTCACAAACCACAATGATTTCACAGAGTTCCACAGAAAGAAAGAAGAATTCTGTCCTAAGTCTGTGTGTGTATGTGTGTCTGTATGTGTGTATGTATATGTGTAAGTATGATTCTATGACTAGACCTGTGATTTTTTTTTTTGATGTAGAAAAATTCTAAGTAAGGAAACTACTTCTACCAAAACAAACCTTCTTTGTAACTTAGTTTTAAAGAATTGATAAGAGCACTAAGAAGTTAAAGGACTAGCCTAGGGTCACACTAACCCTCTCTCTGTCTCTGTTTCTATCTCTCTCTCTCCCTTTCCCTCTCTCCCCTCTCCCTTTGTCTCTCTCTCTCATTGTCTTCCTGCCTCTCTCACTTCCTCAGTCCCTCTTCCTCTGTCTCTGTCTGTCCCCCTCTCTCCCTCCCTTTCCTTCTCTTTCCCTCTTCCTTCACCCCTCTCCATACTCCCCCATCATCTCTCTTTGTTTATATTTATAAATAGTTTCTGAGTATATTTAGTAAGAAAGGATTATTAAATTATTTCTTGGGAAACTAAACTATATTTACTAGCCAAGATTATGATGCTATTTCCCAGGTTTAACTGTATTAGATTTATTGTGATTTACATGCATAGCAAGTCTTTAATAAATGCTTGTTTTGTTTTACTAGATGACCTTACTCTGATGAACAAATCTTTTTCCTGAACCAAATATACATAAGTCCTTATGAGATTTAAAAAAAAATAGAATCAAAGAAAAATAGAATTGGAAATAGCCTTAGAGATAGCAACAAATTATAATTATATATTGCTTTAAAATTCAAAGAATACTTTAAAGTAGCTCATTTGATCATCAAACTAGCACAGAAAGTAAGCAGGTTGCCTGACTTATACATTAGTGAACTTTAGTTTAGCCTTGGGTAGTCTGACATCAGGGAGATGATGACGAGACTTGCAATTGACTTTGATTTGAATGGAGGGCTATGCAATGTCACTACCTCACTTTCTCCTCCAGGACTATCTGGGGTCAGTGGCCAGATATTGATCAGGATAACTGGAGATAGCCCAGGGTTTAGTGGGAGACCTTGGCCCTTTTAAGCTAAGGTCTTTTCAAATGCTCTCTGTACAGTGAGGCAATGCCCAGTCAGTGAATAGGCCTCTTTTAAGAAGAGTCAAGAGATGGCCCTTTTAGTTAAAAAAAAAATCAAACTGTGAAGGAAAGACCATCAGGGTGGCTGGCCAAAAAAGAAACACTTACTATTTACATTCACTCCAAGGCAGGAAACAAGCCGTAAGTTTAAAAGGCAGATTTTAACAACAGCATTAATTAAACAGCATGTGCCAGAAACTCTGATAAACACCGGAAATATAACTATAAGCAGAAAAAACACAGTTCCTGCCTCAAGAAGCTTAGATTCTAATAGGGGAAGACATTTTTGGAAAACTGAAAGAAGATGGTGGAGGGGAGCTGGATGAAGGGATGAATGGAGTGTGCAGGGTATTGGGTATGGCAGAGAAAGTATAGAGTGTAGCCTGTAGAAGAATTAAGACATAACTGGTCTTGGCAATCTCCTTAAACTGAGATTCTGGGGAAAACCATCTAATCAGAAGGTAAGGTGGGAATGGTGGAGGGTATTTTGTGTGAATTTCAGGATAGGAGTAAGCTTCTGGGATGAAAAAGGTTCAGGGCCCTGCCTAAAATTCTTTACAATGTAACACTGATTTGAACACTGACATTAAAGTTTGTAAATTATCCTCACAAAAATCTGATGATTTCACTGCTTATTAATAACATTTATCAAATTTCTTGCCTTCTCAAATAGGGGTGAGAGGAGAAAGGGTGGGGAATAATTTAGAACTCAAAATTGCAAGAGGAAGGTAAAAAACAAACTGTTTTTACAAGTAATTGGGGGGAAAATACTTTTTTCCCTTGAAAACAACAGCAGAAACCTAATGAGGATGCAAATATAATTTGTTCCATTTTACAGAAACAAAAACTGTATCTATACAAATTAAGTTATTGCCCAAAATCATAGGTACAGGATCAGTCTCAACCAGCTTTGAAGACAAGTCATTTGCTGCTAGACCAATAATCAATCTACTACACCAAAATTCTTCTTTATGTCTTCTGATTTGCAAATATGTTCCAATATTCTAATACATATCCACACGTGGACATCAAAACCAAATGATTTAACCAAAGGAGGGAAATTTTTCTTAGGGGAACTTTCCTCTGTGGTTCAGCATGCTCAAAATTTGAATACTCTGATATCTCACCTGGTGCTTGCCTAGAAAAGGAAAATTATGTTTTTATACTATTTCAAACATAATTACAAATGCAAATCTATATCATGCATTCCAAAGTAAAAAATTAAACTAAAAATTTTTATAAAAGGAAGAGAAAAAAATTATCCATACAATTCATTATTCTATTTCTGACAATAGTTGGTAAGAAAAAAATGGTTCCTGGGAGAATATTGGTAAGGGATATTAAAATATATATATATACATATATATATATATATTTCCTTTCATTAATTTGTATTATTTGGGGGAGTCAGGACAATTTCTGTTAGATAGGGAATTATTTAACTAGCTGAAATATATCCCATGGAATGATGAATGTTTACTTAAGGGTTCAAACATTCATCAAGGCTTCCCAAATAATTTGACTTAAAGAGGGATTCATCTGACAAGGATTCTATAAGCATGAAAACTTCCCTCTCAATCAGCCTCAAATGTGAAACCTCTAAATGTAGTTTGTACAAAATCATAGGCACAGGATCAGTCTCAACCAGCTTTGAAGACAAATCATTTGCTGCTAGTACCATAATCATTCTACTACACCAAATTCTTGATGTAACAACCTACTTCTCCCTTTCCTCCCCCAATCTTTGACATTTCTACCAAGGTCGCCTTCAATGGGAAAAGGTTAGTCTTGGAGTGAAAATTTGTTGTTGTAATCCTACCTATAAAATATCCATTAACTATGTGATTATCAATGCACACACACACACACACACACCTGTTCAAGACTCTCTAAAGCCTATCACATTATGTATATATATGCATATATATATATACATATATATATATATATATATATATATATATAAAATATTTGGATTGTAGAGGGTAATACAGTGAAAAAAAAGAGGCAGCTATGTGGCACAGTGAATAGAGCACCAGCCCTGGAGTCAGGAGGACCTGGGTTCAGATCTGGCTTCAGACACTTAACACAAAAAATAGCCATGTGACCTTGGGCAAGGCACTTAACCCCAATTGCCCTCCAAAAAGCAAAAAACAAAAACAAACAAAAAATATAACATGATCTAATTTACCTATAGAATCAGTTTAAATTGGGTTGTTTCCTTAGGGAACATATGAAATTATGACTGTTGAATTAAGTTTGTTCAATACTTATGACACTGAAGAAGGTCTAGAATTAAGAATTCATCTTTTTTTTAATTTCATAACATAAAAATCTATATGAGATTGCAATATGTAAAAGAAGTATTTATCTTTAACTTTTACATAATTTTATCCAAAACAATCCTTACTAGAGTCACAATCATTGTTCAGGATTACTTTTCCTACTTCTAGAACTTGTGCTTAAGCATAATAAAACCAATTTTTTACCATTGTAATTTCAGCATTGTATTACAACTCTTTCATCAGCAGTGGAATGACAAACTGAGAGGTTGCTCCAATAACAACATGAATATATACATATATATTTCTGTAATATACCAGTCAAAAGTTGAGTGAACTATTTCCAAATAACTCCCCAAATGACCCATACTTTAATGTGAAATAAAACAAGTTTGACTGAATTTTGTACTTCTTTTTTCCCTATTGCTTTAAAAAAAATTTATTTATTTTTAGTTTTCAAAATTCACTTCCACAAATTTAAGTTTTCTCCCCTTCCTTACCCCCTTCCCAAGACAGCATGCAATCTGATATAGGCTCTACACATAAGTTTCTATTAAACACAATTTCACATTAGTCATATTGCATAGAAGAATTAAAACAAATGGGAGAAACAATGTGAAAGGAAAAACAAAACAAAACAAAAAAGAAAATAGTCTGCTTCTCTCTGCATTCCCACTCCATAGCTCTTTCTCTGGACGTGGATGACATTTTTCATCATGAGTCCTTTGAAATTGTTTTAGGTTCTCAACATTGCTGACAAGGGCTAAGTCTATCAAAATCAGTCATCGCACACTCTCCCTATTGCTTTCTTGACAGACAGCAAAGGTAAGCTTATTTTTTCCCTGAAAATTTCCTTTCAGAATTATGCAGTTTTGGGGAAAGAACTCTTCCCATCAAAGGAAAAGATCAGTGGAATTTTTTCTAGAAAGCATGCATATATTTTTCCCCACAGAAAGTATATCTACGATATCTTTCATTTATTCAAGAATTCCTTTTAAAAACCCCTAATAATGCAAAGTATTGAGGATAAAAGAAGAGTTATTTTTTTCAATCATATTTTTATGATTTTTAGGAATCAGTCTTTGTCTCCAGTTAGTTTACAATTAAGAATAGAGATATGGGTCAAAATGGCAGAGGAGAAGCAGGATCTCTGCTGGGCTCCGGCTTCTACCTTCCCAATCCATGTAAAAAGGGAACTCTAAACAAACTTTGGAGCTAAAGAACCCACAAAATGACACTTCCCGCTGAGCACAGCCCAGCAGGCTGGCAGGAATCAGCCCAGCCCCACTCCAAGGCTTTAGCCCCAGTGCAGGCCTGACCAATCCCCAGGCAGAGGGAGTCCAGATAAGCAGTAGTTGTGGCCCTTTCCAGATTTCTCAACACATAGATGCTAAGGACAAAGTGAGAGGTCAGTGCAGTCTGGAATTTGGGACCCAGTAAGTGGCAGTGTTGGCTTCTGCCCCCTGGGCGAGAAGCCACAGAGACACCCGCAAAACCAGCCAGCCCCATGTGGCAGCTGCAGCTCCTGGCCTGCAGAATGTAGGGGACCAAGCACCAGTCTGAGAGGTAATCACTCTTGCTTTAACTTTCTTGGATATGTATTGCAGTCTAGGGTGGAGGTCCTGTATGTATCCAGCCTGCCAGAGCGTGTGGAGACCTCAGAGAGGGCACACATCTAATACCTCTGGCAGCTGAGAAAACCCCAGCAATGGTGAGGAAAGCTCCCCTGTCTGATGGCAGAGTCCTACTGTGGCAAAAATCCCAGGGGTCAAGTGACTGAGGGGCAACATGAACAGGCAAAGGAAACAAAGCAGACAGAAGATTTCAACATTAGATTCCAATTTTGGGGACAAAAAGGAGCAAAGCAATGAAGAGAAGAAAGACAGTGAAGTCAGAACTCTTGCACCAAAAGCTTAAAATGAAAATACAAGCTGGTTACAGGCCATAGAGAACCTTAAGAAGCAGATAAAAGAATTGGAGGAAAAATTGGGAAGAGAAATGAGAACAATGCAAGAAAATTATGAAATGAGGGTCAACAGCCTGACTGAGGAAAATTACACATTAAAAAATAGACTAACTCAAATGGCAAAAGAGGCTCAAAAAGCAAATGAGGAGAAGAATGCCTTAAAAAGTTGAATTTGCCAGATGGAAAAAAATCTCAAAAGGTCAATGAGGAGAATCATTGCTTCAGAATTAGATTGGAGCAAATGGAAGCTAATGAGTTTATGAGAAATCAAGATGCTGTTAAAAAGATCCAAAAAAATGAAAGAACGGAAGGCAAAAATGGGATGGGAAAAACCACTGACTTGGAAAATAGATCCAGGAAAGATAATTTAAAAATTATTGGACTACCTGAAAGCCATGATCAAAGTAAGAATCTAGAAATCATCCTCCAGGAAGTTCTCAAAGAAAACTGCCCTGACGTTTTAGAACCAGAGGGAAAAATAGAGGTTGAAAGAATCCAGAAAACACCTCCTGGAAAAGATCCCAAAAAGAAAACTCCTAGGAATATTATAGCCAGGTTCTGGAATTCCCAGATAAAGGAGAGAATATTACAAGCAGCCAGAAAGAAACAATTTGAATATTGTGGAAACACAATCAGGATAACCCAGAATCTGGCAGCTTCTACACTGAGGGATCAAAGGGCTTGGAATATGATATTCTGGAAGTCAAAGGAGCTGGGATTAAAACCAAGAATTACCTACCCAGCAAAACTGAGTATCATGTTTCAGAGGAAAATATGGTCATTCAGTGGAATAGAAGACTTTCAAGCAGTTTCAAGAGTTGAATAGAAAATTTGACATTCAGATACAAGAAGTAAGAGAAGCATGAGAAGGTAAACATGGAAAAGAAATCATAAGGAACTTATCAAAGTTGAGCTATTAACATTCTTATGTGGAAAAACAATAATTGTAACTTATGAAACTTTTCTCAGTATTTGAAGGGAAAAGAAACACACACACACACACACACACACATATATATATATATATATACACATACACACACACACATATATATATATATATGTCTGTATATGAGAGTATATGGGCATATGAATACATATGTGATTGTGGGTATATATGTTTACAGGTATTCATAGATAGAGGGCACAGGACCAATTTAACAGGAAGGGATCATACTTAAAAGGTGAAATTAAGAGGTGAGAGAGGAATATAATGAGAGGAGATGGGGAGAGACAGAATGGGGTAAACTATCTCCTATAGAAGTGGCAAGGGAAAATGGTTACAATGGAGGGGAAGAATAGGGAGGCAAAAGAGAATGGGTCAACCTTATTCCCATTGAATTTGGCTTGAGGAGGGAATGAAATACACACTAAATAGGATAACTCACCCTCCAGGAGAGTAGGGAGGGAAAGGGATGAGAGGGGGTATGATGGAAGGGAGAGCAGGCTGGAGGAGGGAAGTTGGAAGCACCCACTTTTGAAAAGGGATGGGATCAAAGTAGAGAACAGAACAAGTGGGAAGTGGGATGGGGGGAAGGAAATATAGTCAGTGTTTTACAATATATCTACTATGTTATTGTTTTGCTATTTGTTATTTATTGCCACACATGTACAACCTATACTGAAATGCTTATCTTCCCAGTAAGGGTGGGAGACAAGGGAGGAAGGAAATGAATCTGGAATTCAAAGTTTTAAAATCAAATTTATATATATATATATATATATATATATATATATGTATATATATAATTATTAATAGTATTTTACATGTAATTGGGAAATAATATATATATACATATATATATATATATAATCACTGGGTCATAGAGATCCACTGGAAAAGTCAAAAGGGGTATGGGAGAAAATATAGGAGAGAGCAGATTGGAGGAGGGATATCCTGTGGGACTGCTATTTTTGGGGCTGTGGGTAGGGGAAAAACTGGGAGAAAATTTGCAACTCAAAATCTGGTGTAAATGAATGATGCAAATCAGAAGTTAATAACGCATTTGAAAAATAAGAAAAAAGGAAGAGACATATGACATACTTGCAGAAATCTATAAGAATAATATGAGTGTATTGGAGAGGTCAGAGAAGCAGGATTAATTTGGAAAGGAAAATTCTTATCTTGAGGGGGGAATGAAGGTGAAATTCATGGAAATGGAAAGTATCTGAGCTGGCTCAAAACAACGAAAACTGGCGTGTGATTTGCAGAGTTATTGGGGGAGAACATCCCAGGAATGAAAGACAAGGGTACAAAGCACAACACACCTGAGTGGGAGCTAGTATTCTGCTGGCTATATGACAAATATGTAAATAAAAGGAAGGAATATGAAATAAGGTGGGAAGTTAGAAAAAGAATGGGACAATGTTGAATTCTAGACCAAGGATTTTTTTTTTTCCTGTAGACCATGGGGACTCTACTTAGCTATCTATTTCTCTATTTTCTGGCTCTTAGTAGCAAAGTGGAGTAATCACATTTGCATATTTCAAAGATTACTTTGGTGGGAGTGTGAAAGATAGAATGTACAAGAAATAAGATTAGAGGCAGGAAGAACAATTAGCATATATTGAAGATATGAACAAGTATATGGGCCATATGAATATAAAGGAAGAAAGGTACATGTTGAAGATATTTTCTGACTAAAATACAACACCAAAGCAATCAGGCTTTAATATAAATTTCTCTGTTTGATATTTAAAGCTCTTTACAAACCAGGCCCTTCCGATCTTTCCCAGCTTACAAATTACTCCCACAATACACCCTGTAGTCCTTTCCTATTTGTTTCCTACTTGCTCCTCACACAAAGCACTCCATCCTATATCTCTCCTCCCCCTCTCATTAAAATTCTTTGAAATTGCTGTACATGATCTTTGTCTCCACTTTCCATTCCTGTCTAAACCCTTCACAATCTGGCTTCCAACTTCATCCTTGAACTGAAACACACACTCTTGCTCTCATTCTCTCTCTGTCTCTCTGTGTCTCTGTCTCCTTCTGTGTCTTCTTCTGTCTCTGTCTCTCTCTGTGTCTGTCTCTGTCTCTGTCTCTCTCTTACCAATAATCTCTTAATTACCAAAACTAATTATCTTTTCTCAAAACTCATTTTTCTTGACCTCTCTGTGACATATATTGCAATTATTTCATTGATATTTTCTTATCTCTAGTTGTTTTTGCCTCTCCTCTCTGCTACTTTTTTCTTCTACCTGACCTGCCTGGATACTACAATTAAAGATCCTTTTATAAATTTTCATCCAAATCACACCCCATTAATACTGAGTGTCCCTAAATTGTCATGAAATATCTCCTCTTTGATCTCTATATCTCACTTGGTGATTTTACTTTGCTCCCAGGAGTTCAATTAATCTCTCTAAGCAGATTATTCCCAGATCTATATATCAAGGCTTCATTCATTTCTTGAGCTCCAATCCTACCTCATGAACTTCCATTTCGTTACCTTAAACTTGTTTTAAGTAGGCATCTAAACTTAACGTATCCAAAGTATATTATTATTCTTTTCTTCCAAAAACTTCTCTTTCCAAATTCCTTATTGCTGCCTAATTTATTGTTACTTTTATTATTATTATGCAGTTAGCTTCAGCTGTAGTCTTGGTTTTATTAGAAACAATGTTGTTAGTGTCAAGTACAACTTCATAAAGTTTCCTCAGTAGTAGAATATTATTAGCTCTTTGGTATTGGAGATTGCCTCTTTTTGGTTTCTTTGATTTTTTTGTCTTTATGTCACCAATACCTATCATAGGGTTTTGCATGCAGTAGCCACTTCAGGAATGTTGAATTTAATTGACTATCTTCTGGGTACTAAAAAAAGACAGGGCATGAATACCAAAAATGTACTGAAACATAGTGAGCATAATTACTGAGCATATCAAAGTCATCCTATTTCTTCTAAGTTAGAGTGGTGTAAAGAATGGATGATGAGAATACCTAAGTAATTGGAACATGGGGAGTTTTAATGGAGTAGGAGATATAAGCAGAGCAGACAGAAGAAATGTTTTAATAATACAGTGATGTAAACTTCAAACTATGTGATCTTGCTTTGGGGAAACCACAAGTGGCATACTTGTCTGATATCTGGGTAGATCTTTGTGTAAATAAAGGCCATGAATCATGAATCAAAGGAACAGATCAGGAATCAGAAGTAGGAATAAAAAAAAAGTTTCTGCATGTATACATCCAAAAGTGGAAACAAAAAGAGTCTAGAAAGTAAAGATAGATTTGCATTGCTCTTGGAGCACATGTATAAGTCAAATAGTAGTAGTCTTAGTCGTAGAATCATATCCAAAGCCCATGTATTGAGATGTATGTGAACTGTAGAAATAATACAAACAAACCCTTTATTGTTGTTGTTCAGTCATGTCCAACTCCTTATGTTCCCTCTTGGAGTTTTCTTTGCAAAGATACTAGAATAGTGTGCCATTCCCTTCTCCTGTTCATTTTACAGATGAAGAAATTGAGACAGATAGGTTTAAGTGGCTTGCCTCGGGTCACACAACAAGTGTCTGAGGCTGGATTTGAACTCAGGTTTTCCTGACTCCAGGCCCAGAACTCTATTTACTAAGCCACCTACCTGCCTCCAAAAGACATTAAATATAACAATTGTACTTTTCCTTACATAAGATATTTTTTGTAAGTTTTCTCAGAGATTTTTGAAGTTATTTTATATAACAGTAGAAATTATATTTACCAAATAAAAGCATAGGCTATTAAAATTAGAAGATACCTTAATAATTGAGTTAAAACCCTCATTTTACAGATGAGGAAAGTGAGATTCAGAGAGAAGTGACTTGGTTACAGTCACACAATTACCCTGGAATTTGACCTTAGTTTTTCTGGTACTAAGTTCATTGTATCGACCTAACCCTCACCGCACCTTTACATGATACATTATCTTTTGCAGTTCTATTCCATTATTTTTGAATCATTGGAAAAATTTGAATGTTAAGGAATGTGGTCTATAGATTTCAACAATAAAAAAATGCTCGGAAAATAGTCTAATGGAGTTTGTTACTAGTTATTTAAATAACTATTTAACTATTACCTCATAGTTAAACTTGTTGAGATATATTTCACAATTTTTTTAAAAAATACTTTGCTTATACTAACAACTATAGCACAAATACAAATAAATGAGTGTATATCTATGTCTACACATACACTCATATATAATTAACAAAGGTAGACATGGGAAATATGTAAGACAATAATTCATATGAAAAGGTTTTTTTTGTGAACTCTGAGCTAAATATGCATCCATAGTATAACATGAAAGCCAGAAAATCTGTGTAGATAAAGGAAGGTGATATTCCAACTGTTGACCATTCTGGTCAAACCCAACTGGAATATTACATTTACTTCTGAGAGACATATTTTGGAAAAGACTTTTGACAAATGGAATATTTCCTGTGCTTGGATTACTGGGACGATGAGGGAATGGAGAAAATGATATGAGAACTGATTGAGGTAACTGAGGATTTTTTAGCATTAAGAAAAGAAAACTTAGGGATAGAATTATAAGATTTTCATGGCAAAGGGATTAAATTTGTTCCACAGGAACACAGATGGCATAACTCAGAGCGAGTTGCAGAGAGGAACATTTAGGTTTGAGAGAAAGAAAAAATAATCCTCACAATTATATGCATACTTGTATATGTAGGGATGATACATACATACAAACATGTACACACACAAATACATACACACATATACAATAGGTTGTTTTGAGAGGTAGCATATCCCCCATACTAGAGGTCTCAAAATTATACTTTGGTAATCACTTTGAATAGGGAATGATATAAAAGGAATTCCTTTTCAAGCACAAATTGCACCAGAGGACCTGTGAATTTTTTGATAGTTCTGCGATGCTTAAGACTCTCAGGTGCCATTCACCTGAGGCACACTTATTTGACAGCCATGACTGCCAGTGATGGACCATTCTGACTACTCACCTGCATTTGTAATGTATTTGGTTGTTACTTCTTGTTCCAAAAGTCATCCAACAAAGTGCTAAACCTACCTGCTTTAAAACTCAAAGCTGGCTTTGCTTGGAAGCTTATTATCAGTCTGTGAAAAGGTGCATGGTAGAATTGGACAGATCTAGCAAAAAAAAAGGAAATAAGAAGAAAATGCGTAATAAAGCTTAGCATTCGTGAAATATATAAAAGAAAAATGAAGATGAGTTTTTGGTTATAAGGAGGGATTACAGATAGGCTCTATTTGGTATTTTCATGATACCAATAATAGTGGGAACAATTCCCCAAATATTGGTTGAGTCGTCTGTGGTTGATCTAAGTGAGTACATAAACAAGAATGGAAATTTATCAGGAATGGGCTATTTGTGATTTACATAATTGTAAAAAAATCCACATTTATAAGATCAACAAACCATTTGAGTATTTTGTTGTCGATGGGGATAGTGTTGCTGCTATTACTAGTGTAGTTATTTAACAAATCACCTCCAACTGATAACCAGTTGAAATCTGGTATGGGGGGACGATAAGATTTAAACTTTGAACAAGTCTGATTATTTGGGTTTGTTAAAATCCAGCAAAGTTATACTTCATTAAAGTCTTTTAAAAAAGTGGAATTTTGAATATTTGAAATTCCTCGTCCCACCCCTAAGGTAACTACAAACAAATCTCGTAAGCAAGATGAAAAACAAAATTTTAATGATCACACAAAGGACAATTCAGTAGAGTTCAAGTCTACATTTTTAGCTAGTTTTAGGTGGTATCAACAGAATAATATGAACAACAAGCAGTAAAATGGATGCAATGTATATCTTTATTTTCTAAATAAAGTAACTCGTCATCAAAGGATTATCATAAATCTGAATGCTAAAATTTAATGTGAATAAATCTATATACATGTATATATCATGCATATGTACCTCTATATGTGTATTGTATAAACATACATATGTATCTAGACTGTATATACATAGGTACAATAAATGTACTCGTGTGTGCACCTTTATGCATTATGTGTATATTATGTAAATATTACTACATGAATATATATGCATCTCTATGTACATGTATGTTATATGTGCATGCATGTATATATGTCTCTATAGCCCCATTCTCCAAAAAAAAGACATTTGCTGTAGACTTAAGAAGATTGTATTTGTCTCAGTAGTGAGCTTAACCCATAAAATTAGGGATATTTGGCTCCCCCCACGATACTCTATAGATCCTTATGACCCCACCTCCCTAGAGTATCAAGGAAAACATCTGTCTCTGTTTCTGTCTTTCTGTCTGTTTTTCTTTCTCTTACTCTCGATAATTTCATCAGTAATCTCAGACAGAAGGCACAAAATTAAAGTATTCCTGTTATAAGGTGGGATTTTAGCTGGAACTTAAAGTCAGTTTATGGAATTAAAAGGAGAGATTTCTATATAAGAGTTACAGACAGTAAAAATGTCCAGAATTGTGAAATGGAGTACTGAATGAAATCAGAAAGGAGATCCTTATCACAGGATCGCAGTTTACAAGACAGTCATGAGGGAAGGGGAATAAAGCTTAAGAAAAGTGGAAAGAGGTGTGTGTGTGTGTGCGTGTGTGTGTGTGTGTGTCTGTTTGTCTATGTCTGTGTGTGTAGGTGTGATGGGGAGTATATCTTATGAAGGGCTTTAAAAACCAGAGAATTTTATATTTTATCTTAGAGGTAATAGGGAGCCATCAGATTTGATTGACTGAATCTGGGTAGGGGAGGTAATATGGTCAGATTTTTGCTTTAGGAAGACCAATTTGACAGCTGAGTAGAGAATGAAGTAGGAGAAGATTGAGGTAGATTGACAAACAAGCAAGCTATTGTAATATTTCAGACAGTAAGTGATGAGGACCTATATCAAGGTAGTGGCAGCATCAGAGGAAAGAAGGGAGGTCTAAAGAAGACATATTACAGAATTAGAATCAACTGGACTTGGTGACTGATTGGATACAGGAAGGATGATAAGAGAGACTGAGGAATCAAGGAAGACACATATGTGGATTGACTGGATGCCTGAAAGGATGATGGTACCCTTGACATCTTTATTACTTGACAGTAATAAAAAAAGGAACAAGAGGGGATATGTAAACAAAGTTAATGAATTCCATTTTAGATATGTTAAGATGCTTATGGGGCATCTAGTTCAAGATGCCCAGAAGGCAATGAAGTTGCAAGACTGGAGACCAGGATTTTGGTCAAAAATGTATATGAGAATCACCTGCATAGAGATGAATCCATGAGAGCTGATGAATTCATAGAATAAAATATTGTAGAAGAAGAAGAGAAGAGAATCAAAGACAGAGCCTTGGGTCAGGGCCAAGTTAGTGATCTAGATGAAGATTAAGCAAATGAGACAAAAGGCGAGATCAGATAGCTTGAGAATAAGGAGAAAGTCGTGACATGAAAATCTAAAGAGAGGAGAGTATCAAGGAAAAGAAAATGATGCACCATATCAAAATCTGTAGAAACATCAGGAAAGATTAGGACATTAAAAATGTCATTTGATTTGTCAATTAAGAGATCATTGGCAATTTTGGAAAGAATACTTTCAGTGAATGATAGGCTTGAAAACCAGAGAGTTTAGAAGAGAGAGAAAGAAAGTGTAGGCATCTATTATAGTTGTCCTTAAGGAATTAAGTGACAAAATAGATAAAAGACAATAGATAAAAGAACAGAAATATTAAGTGAGGGATTTTTGAGGATGGGAAATAAGGAAGTCACAAGTAGACAGGGAGAGATCAGAATGTGAATTGAGAGGAAAATCTGCTGCTGAAGATGGGATGGAAAGGTATCTCTTATGAATTTAGAAGGGTTCTGCTTGGCAAGAATACCCTCTGTGGCCATGGAAGGCAAGGGATTACTTAGAAATATCTGGTTCTGTATTTCCTTTGCATTCTGATAGTACCAGGAAGGGCCCAAGCAAGTGCCACACTGCATGGGAAGTACTCTAATCTAGCCTACATCATATAAATTATTTTTCACCAAATAGATAAACAAACAAAAATATTCATATAATATATTTGTACACTTCATATGTTTTTATCTCAAATCATATACATATTCACACACATATATAAGCTTCAGAAAAAAAATAATGAAGAGCATCAAAAAATAGGAAACTGGGGAGCAGAGTCAAGATGGCAGAGAAACAGGACTTCCTTGTGGCTCCAAATTCCACGTCCTCCAATTCATGTGAAAAATGACTTTAGCCAAACTTTGGAGCTACAGAATGCACAAAATGACAGAAAGAAGCTACTGAGGAAGGTCCAACAGGCTGGCAGTGTAGGGGCCAGTGAAGCACTCTGGGAGATGAGCGCAGTCGCATACAAGTCTGAGATTTTAGTTTCAGGGAGGCTACAGCCAGTGGCCGACTGGAGGGACTTCAGACCACCAGCATCTGTGGTGGTTTCCAGAATTATCAACACATAGATGCAAAAGACAAAGTGAGAGGTCAGTGCAGTGTGGACATTGGGATATGGTATTTCAGGAGCGTGGTTTGGCCTTTATACCCTAGAGGGAGAAGCCACTGAGGCACCACAGCCATGCATCTGCCAGCATGTGGCAGCTTTAGTTCCTGGCATGCAGATAGTAGGGGGGCCAAGCAACCAGTCTGGGGGTAATCACTCTTGTTGTAACCTGCTAGGATCTGGATCACTGTCTAGGGTGGAGGTCCTGGGGTGCATGCCCAGCTTGCCAGTGCATGTGGAGGCTCAGAGAGAGCACCCAACTAACAGCTACAGCAGCAGAGAAAACCCCAGCTATTGGAACAAAGCTCCCCTGTCTGGTAGCAGAGTCCTACTGTGGCAAAAAGCTCAAAAGTCAAGTAATTGAGTGGCAACATGAACAAGCAAAGGAAGCAAAGCAAGCAGAGCAATGCAACTTTGCACTCCTATTTTGGGGATAAAAAGGATCAAAGCATAGAACAGGGGGAAGATAGCAAAGTCAGAACTCCTGTACCAAAAGCTTCCAAGAAAAATATGAGGTGGTTACAGGCCATAGAGGACCTTAAGAAGGATTTTGAAAACCAAATAAGAGAAGTGTAGGGAAAATTGGGAAGAGAAATGAGAATGATGCCAGAAATTTATGAAATGAGAGTCAACAACCTGACTGAAGAAAATAACAACTTAAAAAGTAGACTACCTCAAATGGCAAAAGAGTCTCCAAAAGGCAATAAGGAAAAGAATGCCTTAAAAAGCAAAATTTACCAGATGGCAAAACAATCTCAAAAGCTCACTGAATAGAGTCATTCCTTCAAAATTAGATTGGAGAAATGGAAGCGAGTGACTTTATGAGAAATCAAGATACTATAAAACAGATCCAAACAAATGAAAAAATAGAAGGCAATGTGAAATATCTCATTGGGAAAACCACTCACCTGGAAAATAGATCCAGGAGAGATAATTTTAAAAATAGTGGACTACCTGAAAACCATGGTCAAAAAAAGAACCTAGAAATCATTCTTCAAGAAATTCTTAAGGAAAATTGCCCAGAAGTTTTAGAATCAGAGGGCAAAATAGAGGTTGAAAGAATACACTGATCATCTCCTGAAAAATGTCCTAAAAGGAAACTCCTATTACTATTATAGCCTGATTTTGGAATTCCCAGATCAAGGAGAAAATATTAAAAGCAGCTAGGAAGAAAGATTTTGAATATTGTACAAAAACAATCAGGATAACACAGGATCTTGCAGCTTCTACACTGAGGGATCAAAGGGCTTGGAATATGATATTCCAGAAGTCAAAGGACCTAGGATTAAAACCTAGAATCACCTACCCAGCAAAACTGAGTATCATATTTCAGGGGAAAATATGGTCATTCAGTGCAATGGAGGACATTCAAGCATTCTTTTTTTTAAAAAAAACTTTAATTTATTAATTTGTTTGTTTCCTTTTAGTTTACAGGATTCAATTCCACAATTTCTTGAATTTCACATTTCGTCCCCCTCCCTCCCCCCCCCATGGCGTCTTATTATCAAGTATAGGATCTGTAAATACTTTCACATTATACAATGGTCAGGTTATAAGGATGGATTGTACCAGCTGGAATGAAAAATGGTAAAGAGGACATAAAATCAAATAAGAGAAAGAAAAAGATCAGGTATTTTGCTTCCACCTGGATACAAATTTAGTTCTTTCTAGTTCTTTCTCTGGATGCACGTTTTTCTCTCCATCATGCGTCTTTTGGGATTGACTTATATCCCTGTATTGTTGAGAAGAGTCCAGTCTATCAAAGTTGGTCATCACACTTACATTGTGTCTGTAATTGTGTACAAATTCCTCCTGGTTCTACTCTTCTCACTCAGCATCAGTTCTTTTAAGCCTCTCCAGGTAAATATGAAGACAGCCTGCTCCCTGTTTCTTATGGCGCAATGGTATTCCATAACATGCATATACCACAACTTGTTCAGCCATTCCCCAATTGATGGGCACCCCCTTAATTTCCAATTCTTTGCCACAACAAAAAGAGCTGCTATAAACATTTTTGTACATATGGGTCTTTCTCCCATTTCTATGATCCCTTTGGGATATAACCCTAGGAGTGGTATTGCTGGATCAAAGGGTATGAAAGTATTTATAGCCCTTTGGGCATAATTCCAGATTGCTCTCCAGAAAGGCTGGATCAGTTCACAACTCCACCAAAAATGCATTAGTGTTCCAGTTTTCCCACATCCTCTCCAGCATTTGTCATTTTCCTGTTTTGTCATCTTAGCCAATCTGACTGGTGAGATGTGGTACCTCAGAGTTGTTTTGATTTGCATTTCTCTAATCAATAGTGAATTAGAGCATTTCTTCATGTGCTTATAGATAGCTTTAATTTCTTTCTCCGAAAACTGCCTGTTCATATCCTTTGACCATTTATCAATTGGGGAATGACTTGTATTCTTATACATTTGACTCAATTCTCTGTATATTTTAGAGATGAGTCCTTTGTCAGAGACATAGGTTGTAAAGATTCTTTCCCAATTTCCCACCTCCCTCTTAATCTTGGTTACATTGGCTTTATTTGTACAGAAACTTTTCAATTTCATGTAGTCAAAATTATCCATTTTACATTTTATAATGTTCTCTAATTCCTGTTTCATCATAAAGTCATTCCCTCTCCACAAGTCTGATAGGTAAACTATTCCTTGTTTTAGCAGACTCCTTACAGTATCAACCTTTATACCTAGATCATGAACCCATTTAGACTTGATTTTGGTATATGGTGTTAGATAATGGTCTATGTCCAGTTTCTGCCATACCATATTCCAGTTTTCCCAGCAGTTTTTGTCAAACAGTGAGTTCTTATCCCAAAAACTAGGGTCTGGGGGTTTATCAAACAATACATTACTGTAGTCGTTGACTTCTGAATCTCGTGTGCCTAATCTATTCCATTGATCCACTTCTCTATTTCTAAGCCAGTACCAGGTAGTTTTGATGACTGCTGCTTTATAGTACAGATTGAAATCTGGTAAAGCTAGTCCACCTTCCCTAGCTTTTTTTTTTCAATAATTCCCTTGATATTCTGGACCGTTTATTCTTCCAGATGAATTTTGTTCCTATTTTTTCTAACTCTATAAAGTAGTTTTTTGGTAAATTAATTGGTATGGCACTAAACATATAATTTAATTTAGGTAAAATTGTCATTTTTATTATATTAGCTCGACCCAGCCATGAGCAATTGATATTTTTCCAATTAGTTAGATCTGACTTTATTTGTGTGAAAAGTGTTTTGTAGTTATGCTCATACAGGTCCTGGGTTTGTTTTGGCAGGTAGATTCCCAAATATTTTATAATGTCTACAGTAACTTTAAATGGGATTTCTCTTTCTACTTCTTGCTGTTGAATTTCATTGGAAATATATAGGAATGCTGAGGATTTATGTGGGTTTATTTTATATCCTGCAACTTTGCCAAATTTATTTATTGTCTCAAGCAGTTTTTTACTTGATTCTCTAGGATTCTCTAAGTATATCATCATATCATCTGCGAAGAGTGATAGCTTGGTCTCTTCTTTGCCTAACTTGATTCCTTTGATTTCTTTTTCTTCTCTAATTGCTACTGCTAACATTTCTAGTACCAGATTGAATAAGAGGGATGATAGTGGACACCCTTGTTTCACCCCTGATCTTATGGGAAATGCTTCCAGCTTCTCCCCATTACATATAATACTTGCTGATGGCTTTAAATAGATGCTACCTATTATTTTAAGGAAAGCTCCATTTATTCCTATACTTTCTAATGTTTTTAATAGGAATGGATGTTGTATTTTTTCAAAAGCCTTTTCTGCATCTATTGAGATGATCATGTGGTTTCTGCTAGTTTTATTGTTGATATGATCAATTATACTGATGGTTTTCCTAATATTAAACCATCCTTGCATTCCTGGAATAAATCCTACCTGATCAAAGTGTATTATTCTTGAGATAAGTTGCTGTAGTCTTTTGGATAGTATTTTATTTAGAATTTTTGCATCTATATTCATGAGGGAGATTGGTCTATAATTTTCTTTCTCTGTTTTATCTCTTCCTGATTTAGGTATCAGTACCATATTTGTGTCATAAAAAGAATTTGGTAGGACTCCTTCTTCACTAATTTTCCCAAATAATTTGTAGAGTATTGGAATCAATTGTTCTTTAAATGTTTGATAGAATTCACTAGTGAATCCATCTGGCCCTGGAGATTTTTTCCTAGGGAGGTGACTGATGGATGTTCAATTTCTTTTTCTGAGATGGGATTATTTAAGTAATTTACTTCCTCTTCAGTTAATCTGGGCAATTTGTATGTTTCTAAATACTCATCCATTTCCCTAAGATTGTCAAATTTATGTGCATACAATTGGGAGAAATAATTCCTAATTATTGTTTTGATTTCCTCTTCATTGGAGGTAGATTCACCCTTTTCATTTTTGATACTCATAATTTGGTTTTCTTCTTTCTTTTTTTATCATATTGACTAAGGGTCTATCAATTTTGTTGGTTTTTTCATTAAAACCAGCTCTTGGTTTTATTTATTAGTTCAATAGTTTTCTTAATTTCGATTTTGTTAATCTCTCCTTTAGTCTTCAATATTTCTAGTTTAGTATTTAATTGGGGATTTTGAATTAGTTCTTTTTCTAGGTTTTTTAATTGCATGCCCAATTTGTTGAGCTCCCTTTTCTCTAATTTAATCACGTATGCACTCAGGGATATAAAACTTCCCCGAAGAACTGCCTTTAATGCATCCCACAGATTTTGGTATGTTGTCTCATTATTATCAATCCCTTGAATGAAATTACTGATTGTTTCTATAATTTCTTGTTTGACCCACTCATTCTTTAGTATTAAATTGTTTAGTTTCCAGTTAGTTTTTAGTCTGTCTTTCCCTGGCCCTTTATTGCATATAATTTTTATTGCATCGTGATCTGAGAATGATGCGTTTAATATTTCTGCCTTACTGCATAGAATTGTTAGGTTTTTATGCCCTAGAACATGGTCAATTTTTGAGTATGTGCCATGAACCACTGAGAAGAAAGTATATTCCTTTTTATCCCCATTCAGTTTTCTCCAGAGATCTATCATACCTATCCTCTCTAAAATCCTGTTCACCTCCTTAACTTCTTTCTTGTTTATTTTGAGGTTGGATTTATCAAGTTCAGATAGGGGGAGATTAAGGTCTCCCACTAGTATAGTTTTGCTATCTATTTCTTCCTCTAATTCCTTTAGCTTCACCTCTAGGAATTTGGAAGCTACACCACTTGGTGCATATATGTTAAGTAGTGATATTGCTTCATTCTCGATGGTGCCTTTTAACAGGATAGTTTCCTTCCTTATCTCTTTTAATTAGGTCAATTTTTGCATTTGCTTTATCTGAGATAAGGATTGCTACCCCTGCTTTTTTTACTTTAGCTGAGGCATGATATATTTTACTCCAACCTTTTACCTTTACCTTGTGTGTATCCCTCTGTTTCAGATGTGTTTCTTGTAAACAGCATATTGTAGGATTATGATTTCTAATCCATTCTGCTATCCGTCTCCGTTTTATAGGAGAGTTCATTCCATTCACATTTACAGTTATGATTGTTATCTGTTTCTTTCCCCTTATCCTATTCCTGCCCCTGTTAATGTTCATATTTTTCCTCCCTTCTCCCTTCCCCCCCTTAATAGTTTTCCTTTTGACCACCGCCTCCCTCAGTGTTCCCTTTTCCTCCCCTTTTCCCCTTACTACTTCCCTCCCTACAAACCACTCCCACCCCCCTTTTGTAACACTTTCCCCCTCCTACTACCTGTAAGATATTGTTATACTTAATGAGGTATGCTATTTTTTCTTCACATCAAGAATGACAGGAACAGATCTCATGCGAAGCTCCTCTCCCTCCCCTCTTTCCCTCTAAAATGATGTGTGTTCTCCTTGTTTAACTTTCTAAGTCACTGTTGCTTCTTGTAATTGGAGGTTGAATTTTCCATTGAGTTCTGGCTTTTTTATCAAGAAGGTCTGGAACTCTGTTATATCATCGAATGACCATCTCTTTGCCTGGAAGAATATGCTCAGTCTCGCTGGGTATGTGATCCTTGGTTGTAATCCAAGCTGTTTTGCCTTCCTGAAAATTGTATTCCACTGCCTCCGATCTTTCAGTGTGGAGGCTGACAAATCCTGTGCAATCCTCACTGTGGACCCTCGATATCTGAATTGTTTGTTTCTGGCCGCTTGAAGTATTTTCTCTTTTATCTGGTAGTTCTGGAGTTTGGCCACAACATTTCGAGGATTTTTCAGTTTGGGATCTCTTACAGCAGGTGTCCGGTGGATTCTGTCAATTTCTATTTTCCCCTCAGGTTCAAGTATCTCAGGGCAGTTTTCCTTAACGAGCTCTTGGAGAATGTTGTCCAGGCTCATTTTTTCATCATAATTTTCTGGTAGGCCTATGATTCTCAGATTATCTCTCCTGGATCTGTTTTCCAGGTCAGTTATTTTTTCTTTGAGGTATTTTACCTCTTTTTCTAATTTTTCCTTTTTGTTGTTTTGCTTGGCTACTTCTTGGTTCCTCATAGAGTTATTTTTTTCCATTTGTTTAATTCTGGTTTTTAGCAAATCATTTTCCTTGGTTAATTTTTGAAGCTCCTTTTCCATATCATACACTTTTCTTTTTAGAGAGATCTTTTCCTCATTATAATGCTTTTCGAATTCTGCTATTTTTGTTTTGAGAGAATTATTCATTTTCTCTTCTATCTCTCTCATTTTGCCTTCAAAGTTCCTTTTGATCTCATCTAGGAGAGCCTTCTGTGCTTGGGATCCATTCCCTGTTGAAGTTTCAGCTGTGGGTGTGGAGTCCACATTGTCTCCCTCTGAGGTTGGTTCCTCCCTCTGAGGATAGTAGGACTCTAGAGTCTTTGTCTTTGTAGTCTGCTTTCTACCCATTTTGAGGCAGGATCCTAACCCCACCCTTCCTCTAGGATCCCAAGCCTTTACTGTAGAGGGTTTTGCCCTGGACAATAGTTACTATATTTTCAGGGTCAGAGAGGGGGTTTGGAGCAAGTGGGGTTCACTCTGTCATCCTCGTCTTTGGAAGTCCTGAAAAGGGCTTTTTTAAAAAAGATTTCTGTGCTATGATGTGGTAGCCCCAGGAGTGTTTGCTGTCCAGTATAGGGGCCCCTGTCTTTGCTTCTTACCTTGCTCTTTCCAGTCCCAGCCCTTTGGTGATAGGCCTGGCAGTGGACCTTGTGGTTGGTGGGAAGACTTGCCCTCGGAGTTGATCAGGCCCCTTCCTGGCCTGCGTCCGTCACAGCGCCTTCCCGGCCTGCGTCCGCGCGTGCCGCCGTGCCGCCGCTGCCACCCATTCAAGCATTCTTGATGAAAAAAACAGAGTTGAATAGAAAATTTGACATTCAATTACAAGAAGCAAGAGAAGCATAAGAAGGTAAAGAGGGAAAAGAAATCATAAGGAACTTATCAAAGTTGACCTATTTACATTCCTACAAGGAAAAATTGTAATTGTAACTTGTCAAACTTCTCAGCATGAGAAGAGTTGAAGGGAATATAAATGTATGTATATATGTGTGTGTGTGCGTGTATATATATATATGTAGGTATGCATACATATATGTCTATATAGGAGGGTATGTGGGAATATGAATACATATGTGAGTGTGTGTATATATGTGTACAGGTATTCATAGAGGGCACAGGACCAATTTAATAGGAAGGGATGATATTTAAAAGGTGAAATTAAGAGGTGAGAGAGGAATATAATGAGAGGAGATGGGGAGAGATGGAATGGGGTAAATTCATATAGAAGAGGCAAGGGAAAACATTTACAATGGAGGGGAAGAACTGGAAGGGAAAAGGAAGGTCAATCTTATTCTCATTGAATTTGCCTTATTGAGGCAATGATATACACATCAAATAGTTTATCTTTCCCTATAGGACAGTGGGGAGGGGGAAGGGAATGAGAGGCAGGATGATGGAAGAGATTGCAGGCTGGGGGGGAGGGAAGTTGGAAGCACCCACTTTTGAAAAAGGACAGGATCAAAGTAGAGAATAGAATAAGCTGGAGGTGGGATAGGAGGGAGGGAAATATAGTAAGTCTTTTACAATATATCCACTATGAAAATGTTTTGCATTGCTACGCATGTACAACCTATATTGAATTGCTTATATTCCAAGTAAGGGTGGGTGATAAGGGAAGAAGGGAATGAATCTGGAATTCAAAATTTTAAAATCAAATGTTTAATATATATTTATATGCTATTATGAATATTATTTTACATGTAACTGGGAAATAAGATATACAGGCACTGGGGCGTAGAGATCCACTGTGCCCTACTGGAAAATCAGAGGGGGTATGGGGGAAGATATGGGAGAGAGCAGATTGGAGGAAGAGATATCCAGTGGGATTGCTCTTTTGGGATGGTAGGTATGGGGAAAACGGGGAGAAAATTTATAATTCAAAATCTTATGGAAATTATTTACGTAAACTAGAAGTCAATAAAGCTTTTAATAGAGTAAAAAAAAAATAGGAAACCATGACTAAACATTAATTTTAAACAAAACTATAATAAAATATAGCTAATTATTCCTCATTTAGAATTTTAATTGAAACACACTCATCTATGGCTGTGACTATAGAAGAGATTAATTTCATTTGACTTCCTAGTTTTATAATCAATCAAATAATTGCATTCATATCTTCCAGTTTTAATTTCTGATATATTCCACTATTAATAAATTGATGTTCCACTTTGTTGTCCCTTTCACTTTAAGCCCCCTCTCCAGATCTTATCTTGTTGCTTCCTGGCTAATTTAGAATATGTCAAGGAAATGTTACTAACTATACAAGCTTTTGATTTGGTGTTTATTATTGAGTCCATTATGAGGATATGGATGAGTTCATGATCAGATAGCTCGTGATTTAGGAGTGGAAGAGAGGAAGGATTATATTTGCTAATTCCCTTATTTTTGTTGCTTTGCTTTTCAGTTTGCCTAGCTTAAATTAACGATGGTTAAAGTGTTGGATTTCATTCTTGCAATGTAGTTTTTTCTTCCCTCCTTTAGAAAAAAAAAAATGCCTTAAAAAGACAGGTTGGTCTTCTGAATTACTTCCTTTGTTCAATGTGTATTCCATCCTGGGTGTAAATCTCACCTCAGATACTTCTAGATATCTGACCCTAATGAAATGATTTAACATCTCTGAGACTTCGTTTCCTCATCTGCAAAATAACAAAAATACTAACACTTAATAAAGATATTTTAAAGATCAAATGAAGTTATATTTAATTTATTGATGTCTGGCAGTCAGTTCATATCAGCTTTTGAATGCTCATTGCTAAATGTTTAATTCAAGCATTTACACCTTGAAAATTAGCAAAGTAAAATGTAAAAACTGCAAATTAAACTTAAAAATATGTCTTGGAAACTTTTGTTTCTCCTCTTGGAGGGCCAGTCATTAAAATTTTATCAGCACCCCCCTCATATACAAATACACATGCTTACACACACAGATAAACACATATATATGAAAATATATCTTACACTGACATTTTGCTTTGCAAAAGTTAATTTCTAAAATAAAATCCATATATTATTATTACTATGGACAACTAAGTGGTAAAGTGGGATAGAGTACTAGCACTATATTTAGGAAGACCTGAGTTCAAATGTGGCCTTTTACACTTAAGTGATGAGTAACCCTAGGCTAGTCACTTAACCTCTATTGACCTCAGTTTCCTCATCTGTAAAATGGGGATAATAATAACAACTATCTCCCAGAATTGTGAGGAACAAATGAGATGAGCATTTTAAAATGCTTAACACAGAGTGTCTGGGCCAAAGTAAGCATTATATAAATATTAGACTTTATCTTATCAATTTATTATTTATACATGTGAATTATTAGAGATTTCTTTTGAGAATCACAAATACAAATAACTGATGATTAAATTTGAAAAATGTTATCCATATAGACATTTTGGGCATGGAGTGGGATAGGATGGGAAGGAGACCTAGACCTGTTATTTTATAGATCTGAAAAATTATCAGTATGGAAACTTTCTCTACAGATGCAGATCTGAACCTATTCCTTCTGTAGCCTATAGTCTTGGGGCACTAATAGATTAAGTTATTTGCCCATAGATAAGCATCTTGTGTTCATCAGAGATAGGAGCTAAATGCAGGTATTCCTGAGTCCAAGTTAAGTCCTTTAACCTCTACAGCAGAGGTATCAAAAGAGCAGTCTACCCAGCTGCAATGCAGCCTATAGAACCCCAGAATGTGGCCTAATCAGATTAAAATGTAATTGGGAAATATTTAACAATATAAATAAAAATAGATCAAAACATAGATAATAATAATAAATGGTTTTCTAAATTACTATGTCCCTGCAGGGACCTTTATACAGAGTTGAATGGCTTCCGTTTTTATTTATCTGACACCCCTACAGGCCTATAGTACTCTAACTCCCTATCACTTTTATTCTGAAGTTATATTATGCTATTAAGGACTTATAGACTTTTAAAAAGATATTAATAATACGTGTAAATAAAAAATGTATTCTATTATATTCTAGTGTATTATAGTATAATTTACTATATTACATTATAACCTTAAGTGATGTTACTTTATATTAATGAGAGACTTGAGTAGTCAAGGGAAATAGTGTTGCTGATGAGCTAGGAAAAGAGAACAGACAGTTCAGCAGATTGGGAAAGAAAAATATGCTATGCCTCATACTTTTAACCTCTTCTCATTGCAATTACATGCACAATCATGTGCAAACAGTGCAATGTGAGGGGTGAAAGACCTGTAAGTTAATACTTATCTCTCTTACTATTAATCATTCCTTAATGATGGTCTGTGTGCTCAATTGAGTGGGAAGAGGTACAATAGATAAGAGTTCTGGGCCTGAAGCAAGGCTGCACTGAATTCAAATATGACCTCAGACACTAGCTGAGTGACCCAATACAAGTTATTTAACCTCTACTTACCTTAGTTTCCTCAACAGTAAAATAGAGGTGATAATTTCATTATCTCTCAGGGTTGCTGTGAAAATCAAATGAGATAAAAATTGTAACACATTTCACATAATGCCTGGCATATTATAAGTACTGTATAAATGTTAGCTATTATTAGTAATTGTGTGACCCAGGTCACTTAATCTCTGCCTCAGTTTCCTCAGTTGTAAAATAGAGAAAACAGTACTTACCTCAAAGGGCTGTTATGAAAATCAAATGGTATATTTGTAAATGGCTTATCATAATGTCTGGTGCATAGTAGGCACACTATAAATGCTTTTTCCCTTCTCCCTTGAGATTTTACTGACTTGGTAAAGTAATAAATCACTTAGATAATGAATTAACAATTTCTAGTTTATTTGCTCTATTACTATCTACTAAGATACACAAATAAAAGAAAACCTTAGAAATTTTCACAGGACAAATAAATTTTGATGGAATTTGCCATAAGACAAATAAGTTTTAATGGGGAGAAGAAAGTAGAGAATTGTGCCTAGTCTAGGTGCCTTGCCACTCCCCTTGATAATAAATTTTTAAAAAGAAGCTGCTAGGTAGCCAAGTATAATCTGGGCCCCTGGAAAACTGTAGGAGAATGTGCTGAAAATTACTGGAGCGATGAAGGATGGTGGTGGGGTGACAAAAAACAAATGTACTTGTTTCATATATTTGCTCAAGATTGTTCTACATTATCCTCAGACACTAATGTTTTGGAAATTTTCTGTGCCACATGCATGTATTTATTTATTCTTGTTTTCAGTTTTTATTTTTAACTCTAAATCTCTTCCTTTTTCACCCCTCCTCTGCTCGTTAAGAAGGCAATATGAAATTCAATATGAAATTCATATCTATGAAATCATGCAAAATACACACTCGCATTAACCATGTTGCAAAAGTGCAAGAAAAATAAAGTGAAAAACTATGTTTCAATTAACACTCAGAGTACATTAGTTCTCTCAGTGGAGGTGTATGGCATTTTTCATCATGAGGCCTTGGGAATTTTTGCGAATCATTTTATTGATCAAAGTAGCTAAATCTTTCACTTTTGATTATTGTTACAAAATTGCTGAGTTGTTTTTGCTTCTTTATTTTTATTGTTTACAATGTTTTCCTAGTTTTGCTCAATTCACTGTCCATCAACTTATTTAAGATTTCCCAGATTTTTCTGAAGTTCATCTCTCCATCATTATATCACAATAATATTCCAACACAATCATATACCACAACTTGTTCAGTCATTACTCAGTTCATGATCTACTACCGTGTTTCCCCGATAATAAGACCTAACCTGAAAATAAGCCCTCTCCTTACTGTGTAAGATTCCTCTAAAATAAGCCCTCCCCCGAAAATAAACCCTATTGAGATTGCTACTGTAGTGAAGGTGATCCCCTGCGCTACACGCTACATTACGGTACCCTCTGTATGCACCGTCCCCCCACCCCCCCCGGGTGAAACACACGCCACGCTCCGAGCTGCATCCAATCAGAGCTGCAGCAGTGAGCATGTCATCCTGTTCTTCCCCAGTGATTTGCTTATTGAATAAAGGTACATTTATTTGTTCACATTTACCTGTTTATTAAAATTGCTGTCAATGTTCATTAAAATAAGCCCTCCCCTGAAAATAAGCCCTCTGGTGTTTTTCTGTCCAAAAAAAATATAATAAGACAGTGTCTTATTATCAGGGAAACACGGTAGTTGGCTCAGTGGATAGAGTGCCAGTCAGGAGACCTAAATCTTCCTGAGTTAAAATCTGACCTCAGACAGTTACTAGTTATGTAATCCTGTGCAATTCACTTAACCCCATTTGCCTCAGTTTTCCCATCTGTGAACTGGAAAAGGAAATGGCAAACCACTTCAGTATCTTTATCAAGAAAACCCCAAATGGGGGTCACAAGAATCTGACACAACTAAAATGGCTGAATAACATTTGATGTGCATCCCCTCATTTTCCAAATTTCTGCCACAGAAAGAGCTACTGTAAATTCAATCTTTTTTTTTTCAATCTGTATTTCAATCTTTTTCCATTTTTTTGGCTTCATGACAATCTACTCAAAAGGGTATTTTGGGGAAGATTGTCCTTGCTATGCTCCTGAAAATAGATCTTATGCCTTTGTATAAGATGAAAATGATTTCATTTTCTTATTCTCCATTTTCAGTGGGCACTTTGACTTGATTAGGACTCAAGGAATATAAAGTAAGTTGCACCAAGCTAATTACCTGAAATCTCAGCATCATGATGACTGATTGAGATTTGGATATGCAACAGCTTTTCAACTCCCTTAGTCCCCTTTCCCCTCTGCAGGAAGGCTTAGGGTAGAACACTAAACTCTTCCCAAATGTTTCCTTCAGGAATGTCTGGGATGTTTACTCCCCACCTAACACTCCATTTTCCATTAGTAGCTCTTCTTGCTTTGGATTCCATGGAATATCGTGCCTCTATACTGCTACCCTGTGGTGTTTCTACACATACTTTCCAGCTTCCTTTTTTATGTTATGTTTACCCATTATATTGCAAACTACCTGAGGGCAAAGGGTGTCTTTCTTTTTCTTTTTTATATCCCTATCATTTAGCACAGTGCTAGAACATAGTAGATAGTAACAAATGCTTTTGAGTTGAATTGAACATTGAAATCTTATTCACTGTCAATGGGATAACTTCTGCTGTCACTTCCATATCTAAGATTTTATAAATGCTGTGTTTTTTCTAATGTCGATGGTTAAATCAATCAATTTCTTTTAAATGACTATGGATTTCATCGAGGAGGCTTTATAATACTTGCCAGCTCAATGAAATTTGTTGTTGTTATTAGTCCTTCATTTTCAAGGAAGACCAATCACATCACAGGGTGATGCCTTGACTCACATGTGTATTGGATTTAAGTAAGGCACAGTTGTGCAAAATCATCAGCCTCACTCTCTCTTCCAGAATCACTTATTCAGTGGCAGGACAGAAGTCAAGATTACACATGTCATGGCCTGGAATTCAGTGGATAACCTGGGTGTCTTCAGTGTCTAACCAAGCTCTAAGCATTAGACAGCGCCTGTTTCAGCTGCCTTCATGGCCATTTTATCATAAATTTCTTCTGTATGTATTTCATCATATTTGGTCGCTTGGATTTCCTTTTTAACAACCTCATTTCATGTTTGCCACCTTTGGCCTTGTGTCTTATTTGATACCTCTTGTGGAAATGGTCATTTAAAAAGGAACCCTTGTATCATCTAAAGAAAGAGAGATATGGGTGAATTATTTTTAATTTTAAAGCCATAAATACATGTCATGTAGCTAAAAGTCTTATTCTGATGCTTCATTATATTGTGGGTTTTCTCAAAGGTTAGGTTATGAGAGCATAATCTTGTAGATATTACCAAGATGGAAAGATTTAAAAGGAAAGATGAATATCTGACTTTATATCTGTCATCTGAAATATATCTTAACTAAGAAGCTCCTCACCAGAAACTAGCAACATATCTATATCTTTACATGCATTATTTCTTAGAGTTCTGTAACATTCTGCTGCACTTTTTTTGCACCACAATTTATTTAGTCATTTCTCTGTGGGCATCTGCTTTCTTTCCAGTTTTTTGGTCCTAACGGAAAAAAATAAATAAATTCTGCCATGAATATTTAGTTGTATGTGTGACTTTTCTATTTTTATCCCTATGTGGTATATGTCTAACCATCTACCATTTTGTTTTAAGAATCTAAGCAAAACACAGGTCACTGAGGTCTGTACAGTAAACAGAGTAGTTGCTGAATAGACTTGTAAAAATAATTCTTGTAAAAACGTGTTGACCTTTTTTAATGCATGTTAGAATAATAGCTGAACAAGCAATGAAGGACAAGTTATTGCTATCGTAACACACATATATACCTAGATTATATGTATATGTCAGTTTGACAGTCATTATAAAGGAAAAATTAAGAGAAGAGAATAACACAACTACCTGTGAATTACTACTACAGGCAAGATATCATTTAGAAAATATTAACACAAATAGAGAATTTGTCCTAAAAGACACCAATATGAATGAACTCTTTCCAAGCATATGTATTGCAGATAGCATGAAAGATATTACAATATCATAAAAGAATTATTTCTTAGGGGTAATATATTTGAACACACTTCAAAAATGTTTAATAAATGACTTTTAAAACTGAGAGGTTTTGATGTGGTTGTTGAAGCAGGTGATTATAGTCTTTGCTGTTCAATTAAAGCCATATGTCTTACCTATATTGCAAATATGCAATCACCCTATAGTGCACGGCATGCAAATAAAGGCATGAGGACCTTTCTTGAAATTTAATTTTGCAAGGTGAAATTATTTTTCCTAGTTGGCATTTTCATCAGGTGCATCTCATTTAAGAATGGCCAAATTGCATTGTTTTAGGTCCAAAATGTGCTACATTTATTATGTCATAGTGATAACCTTATAGCAGAATAATGTGGATGTAGTGTCCATAACGTTTATTTTTTGCATACTTCGCATTATACAAAAAAGAGACATTCAGAAAAGTTTTGTATTCAGAAACTTCATTTCTGTAGTTATTGACCAAGCTCACATAATAATGCCCTTAGGCTCTGGATAAAGTATTTCAGAATTTATTTTTAGCCATGTAATTAAGTTCAGTGTTGCCTTTCACAGTAATACTTTTGTTCTGTCCCTGCAATTTCACTGTCACAGGCAACTCATCATGAGCAAACTCCTATGAATGCAGATCTCCAATTCTTAATCTATTTAGTATCTTTAGCCATTTGCCTAGGGCACTGAGTGGCTAAGTGCCTACTGACATTTAACAGCCAATCTGTTTCACTGGCATCACTAGAATCTGGTTGAGTCTTCTTGAGCAGACAGGTGAGTCCTCTGTCCTTGGCCATGCTGTCTTTCTCAAAATCATAGCAACCACACAACACTTTCACCTTAATTTAAATTTGTAAAATAGAATGTGAGACTTGGAAACCTTAGAAATAAATTAATCCAATATTCTATTTTTATTCTCTTTTTTTCACTCTGTGAAGGGTGGAGGGCAGGGCAGTTGGGGTTAAGTGACTTGCACAAGGTCACACAGCTAGTAACTGTTAAGCATCTAAGGCCGGATTGAACTCAGGTCCTTCTGACTTCAGGGCCAGTGCTCTCTATTCACTGTGCCACCTAGCCACCCCAATAATCTCTTTTTAAAGATTAGTCAACCAAGGCTCAGAGAGTTATCCTATTTCTTCAAATTCATATGTACAGGGACAACATTTGTTCTAGAGTATCAGTTTTTCAACTTCAATTTTTATATTTTCAATTATAATTCGGTGACACTGGAGTCTTTCAATCCCTTGTCTCATGAGCTGCATATAGATAAAAATCAGGTTTGAAATAAAGAATTAAGAAAAATTATACCTGCAATAGAGGTCAGAAAGAATAACTTGCAGAAAAGAGAAAAGACCATAGTTGATGACTCTATCATGCAGAGCTTAGTAATCAGTTATCCCTCTGATTGCTTGAGGTAAAAGTATTTCATTAAAGAGCTATACTTTCTGCCCTATTTTACCCTAAAATATAAAGTAGGCTTAGGTTTGGAAGAATAACAATACATCTTATCCACTAGCAATTGATACAATATAAATGTAGGGAATGAAGTTGATCCACAGAAGTATACCACTAAAGAAGGTAACTCAAAAATATTATTACACTCTTAATTTTAATAGTTTAAAATTATTAAGCTATTAATAGTTAATTAACCATTAATTTGTTATTCTGTCTATTGTAGTATAAACAATTTTTCACCATAGTTCATATGATACTTCTTGATGACAAATGTTAAAGAGAAATATCTTTAAATTTACATGAGTCACTTATGAATATGAAATTGATTAGAGATACTGTCCTCACTTGTTCGATATGGTAATTAAAGACATAGGGTTGAACAGTAAGCATACGCTGGTCTATATACCATGTTTCCCCGATAGTAAGACACTGTCTTATTAGTTTTTTGGACAGAAAAACACCAGAGGGCTTATTTTCAGGGGAGGGCTTATTTTAATGAACATTGACAGCAATTTTAATAAACAGGTAAATGTGAACAAAAAAATGTACCTTTATTCAATAAGCAAATCACTGGGGAAGAACAGGATGACGCGCTCATTGCTGCAACTCTGATTGGATGCAGCTCGGAGCGCGGCATGCGTTTCACCCGGGCCGGGGGGGACGGTGCATACAGAGGGTACCGTAATGTAGCGTTTAGCACAGGGGATCACCTTCACTACAGTAGCAATCTCAATAGGGCTTATTTTCGGTGGAGGGCTTATTTTAGAGGAATCTTACACAGTAAGGAGAGGGCTTATTTTCAGGTTAGGTCTTATTGTCGGGGAAACATGGTAGTGTACTGACTTGACCTTAATGAATATTTTTTCATACTATTGGAGTTCAGTGAAAAAAAAATTGAAGAGGAGAAATAAAACTCTGATGTTGGTGGGTATCTAATTGAAATTTAAAATTATTTTTTCTAACATCCATCTATCTTCCTACCTGGTTTAAATAAAATTCATAAAAGAAATGAAATTGTTATTCAAAATCATAGACATTCAGGAAAGGACCACTTTGCCTGCATACACAGAAGTATATCTCTTCATTGTACTTTCAATCACTTTCTCATGAAGGACAGTTATCCTGAGCTAGTATTTTGGAGACTTCATTGATCATACCCAATGTCAATTAATAAATATTTGATTAAGGAAAGCCATAAGAGATAAAGTAGACCAGGTCTTTAATTTAATAGTCACAGGATACGAGAAGTCTAGAGAGTAAACAGCCTGCCTAATGAAGAGTTAAACCAAAACCCACTTCCAATTCTCATTCCATTCTTTCCAATAGACTACCTCCTATCCCCATCAGAATAGAAGTTCCTTAAAGCAGGCAGATGATATATGTGATGGAGCCCTGGAAATAGAGCCACCTGAGTTCAAATCTGACTTCAGATACTTTTATTCTGAGCAATTCATGTAATTTCTGCCTGCCTCAGTTCCTTCATCTGTTAAATGAGGATAATATAGACCAATTAAAATAATATTTCAAACTACTTTGTAAAGCTTCAAACACTATATAAATGTTGTTATTATTATTTCTATTATTATTATTATTAATGTTGTTTTTTGTATTCCCAATTGCTTATACAGTGCCTGTCACAGAGCAGGCATCTAATGATTGTGTATTGATTGATGATCAGTCCAGATTTATAAGGCTGAATGATGTATAGTTTGGTTAGGGGCATTCTATCTTCCTTTCATATGGTTTTATGTCATGTACTGGACCCATCTAAAAGTAAGGAGACGGACATCACTGCTCTTCACATTTCTTTTTCTAACACTGCACTCATCTAATTTGTAGCTATTTTCCTTTGGGTTTTAAGTCTTGCTTACATTTGTGGTATGTGAGACCACAGTGCAACTTAACGAACTCGACAAAGGCTTAGGATAATTGTCACTGACAGCTTCCACATAAGAACCTGAAAAGCACTCAAAAACCCTTTAGGCAATCAGCCAGACTTTCTATGTTGAGAAGGAATAATCAGTTGGGAGGGCATAATCAGTTCATTAAGTATCAGCAGTTAGGGAGGCAAGTAATTTACTTTAATCTGCAGGAATTGCTGATTTTCCTCTCCAACTTGGCTTTCATGTTATAGTCAAAAAATAATTGAGGACAAGGTATATAAGTACAATTAAAAAAAACAGTGATTAATTGGGAAAATGTATGAGGCTGAGTAATATAAATGCTACTCCATCAAAGTACACACACACACACACACACACACATATTTAACATTGTACTGAAATCAAACTGGAACTATTGATATTAAATTCAAATTCTATTGCTGGAGGAGATAGTAAATACAATTATCTGATGCTCCAAGAAAGAAACATTGTCTTTTTTCTAGTTTGTCACATTGCTGCCTACAAAATATTAGAATATATATATAGCTACTACAACAATATTGTTCTTATTTCTAAGAAATATGATAAAAATCAGTTGAGGAAAAATAGTAAATTAATTAAATTTTGAATAGTGTGAATGTTAATGATAGAGGAAAAAAATAAATATCTGAACCAAAAAACTTTTACATTCCTAACATATGAAGCTACTTAAGATGCAACAACAATGGTGTTCTTGTGTCTATATTGATAACACTCAAATTTTAAAAATAATTTTTAAACAAATAAAGTAATTCAATCTTCTTCTAAAATTATAAATGTGATATCAGAAACAATAACATAGTATATTCACATCTAATCTTTTTTGTTGTTGTTTAAATTAGTAAATTGACTATTAATCACTGGGTAATGCTGAGAATAAATGTAATACTAATTCATCAATCCACTTAAAATACTTATGATTCCAGAAATGTAATGGGAGAGCCAGTCAAACCCTTTTTGAATTCATTTTTATTTCATATTGGACAGAACACAATTTCTGTGACCCAACATCCTTCAAATTTATGGCTGGAAGAAAATGTGCTTTATTAGAGAGAATCTTCTATGTGTGAAAGGATTATGCTATAAGAATTTACATTCATTGTATAGAGTTTGCAATTAATTTTTCCAATTGGAACAAAGTTTGGTTCCCAGGCTAGTCAACTTAAAATCCTATTTAAAATTCATCATGTGACTGAATTATTATATAACAGGAATAGCTCCTGGCAATAACCCAAAGAAGAAATTATCAAGATCATCCTTACTGTAGTAGGAGGAAAATTCATCAGTCTCTTCCGAGGTGGGCTGTGCTAGTTCTATGCATTGTGTGAATTAGATCTATATGATATAGGAAGAGTGAGGAAGAATTCAATGTCTTTTTCCCTCTGGAAGACTGCATATAAATAAATTGTTGCTATGGCTAAAATTTATTCAGAGAAAAATAGATGACTCAAATGCACACACAAATCTCTGAGCTCTCATAGACTTTAGAGGCTATTCAGGCCCATAGATACAATATCTGATTTTTAAAAATTCCCTTTTACAGCATCTCTAGCAAGTGGTTAACCAAACCTTTGCTTGAAGATTTCCAGTGAGGGAGAACTCACTCATCTCTAGGAATCCTTTCATAATTGTCTGAGGGTCTTTTTTTCCTTGACCCTACAGATCTCAACACTGGCCTTGTTCTAGTAGAAGGAAGAAGAAATCATTAAAATTAAATGTAGTCTCCTCAATCAACACTTCTAATACCAGTGATTTCTGCTAGATTTTCACTAACATGGAAATGAATATTATACCCTAAACTGGACTAGAGATGTTTATAATGTTAAAGGAGGATGTAATGGAAATGCAAATTTAAAGATCTTCCCTGCCCCTAGGCTAAAGTGCACCTGGAGCCTGGGGTGGAAGGCTTGTTTTTCAGTAGATACTTCTTCATTGGCCAGTGGGTCCAGAAGGTTGTTACATTCTCCGAGCCAGGAGAAGACTATATACCCCTGTTGTGTAGCTTTGTTTTGGGGGCTCATTTTGAGAAGTGTTCTGTGATTTGAGCATATGAGACTCTGGGAAGCCATTGGCTGTTGAGAGCCCCCCGCTTTGAAAAACCCAGATGTTGATTTGGTATGGATGTAACGGTTGGACAGTTTGGAAATCTGTCTACTTGATCTGTTTCTGTCTTGATAATTCTGTCTGTATATTCTGAAGTTCAGGGTGCTGACCATTTTCCCCTGAATTAGGTAAACTATACATATTTAACTGATTAAAGTAAGCTTGTTAACCCATTTTGAGTTGCTTTTCTCTATCAAAACTGATCCAAGAACCTGTATTCGAAGCCACCCTGGGGATGCTGGGGTGCTTGCTGCTACAGAGGATTAGTGGAAACACATCTCTACCTAGTGGAACTTATTATTCCAGTGAAATGTAGGCAGTAGAAAGGGAATATATATAGATATAGATATATACATATATATATATTGTTTTGTTTTTTTTTTAAGAAAGTAGAGCCAATAATTTGGCAATTTGGCTTTTCTTAGGAGATTGACCTGGTACCAGGTCTATTAAATAATTTTACTTCTAGTAGCTTCTTATCTTCCTTCATTTCCCAAATACTCAACTTTTTGTTTCTTTGATGGTTTTCATTGAAGGTGGCTTTGCTTCTGAATAAAACTATTTTAGGGAAGGGATGATGTCAGGACAGAAAATTGAAAAGTATTGATGAGATTCTAATAGGTCAAAGAGAAGCCCATTATCTCAAGTATCACTTAAAACACTACATGAGATAATGAGATTCGAGTAGGCTGGTTTATGAAATCCCAAAACCTGGGCCCCTCCACCTTGGGCCAATGGCCTGAATAATGGAACAATGGTGTGCCTAGATATGTTGGAAAACCTGAACTACCACTGACCTTTTGCCTATTTGTCCCTGATTACCTCAACTTTCTGTTCCTGAAACCTCATCTCCCTGCTCACATCTTACATCCATAGTTTTTCCTGGCTAATGGGTGTCTCACTTGGGGGGTTGGTGGTGGGGAAGGGAGGGCAGCTCTCCCTTGGTGCGTTGCCTCGCTTAGGGTAGCTGCAACACACACCCCTTAAGCTGGCGTGCCCCTTAAGGCCTGGAGGAGCCTGCTTGGTATTTGGTACTTGGAGTAAATGCCTTAACTTAATCTGGAGACAATCCATGTGAATTCTTTCAACATGATTCCACCACAAATATACACCAAGCAGCTCAACATTTTGGGCTTTCCCTAAACCTCAGCAGTATGATCTCTCATTTTATGTTTAGTAGTAGCATTTATTTTCATAAAAATATGGTATAGAGGTTATAAATACAGGAAAATGTGTCCCAGTGTTTTATACAGTATCATATAATACACTATATAGTATATACTATATGTAGTGTACTATATATACTACACTATATATAGTATAGTATGTACTATATAGTATTATACAATAACCATATATTGTTTAAAATGCTTTGTAGAAAGTAGATTATAAATAAGAAAATATGAATTTTCTTCTATTTCATTGTGAGATCAAAGTCTATATTTGATGAACAAAATATCAAACTTAGAACAATTACACAGCTTTCTGTTATGCTAGTTATAATATTAATTTTCATAAAAATCAGTATAACACAGCGGCAGAGTAATTTTTCAAAATATGATTTTAAAAAAACAAGTATTGATATAAAAATATGGAACTGAGCATTGGTTCCTATTTAGGTATAACAGATATGAATTGGTAATGATGAAAGAAGTGAATGACTATTTTAATTTTAGATAATCACTTTTATTTTCTTAAAAGGTAACAAACTACTACAATATTAACTACCATTTGCACTTTGTGTGTGGTACAGGGACCCCAAAAATCCCCTAGCCAAGAAAATTAAAAGTCAGAGGTATCTTGAGGAAGGAACAGGAAGTTCTTGTGAGAAGAGGGCAGTGTCCTTTCCACCAGTATGAACCAGCAGAATGAGGCCTGTCACAAAAGACAGAGTTTACACCCTAATGCAGTCCAGCCCCCTCCTCCCCAGCTGTCCCTTCTCCCATTGGCTGGGAGGAGGGCTCTCAGTCTCAGCATGAAAATCTCCCCCAGTGGTGAATAACAAAGAAATCTGCCATTATCCCCTATTGGATGGGAGGCGGGACAGGAAACGAGGGTACTGTTTGTGTCCTTTTTGGCAAATGCCAATGTGAAGAAGAAGGGGGAGGGGCTAAGAGCTTAATGCTGATTGACAGCAAGGGAAAAGGAAAAGGTCACAAGCAAAGGTAGAGGTCAAAAACCCCGGAAGGGGCCTAATGCTGATGTGGCAGTAGTAAAGGGTGTGTGTGTTGGGGGGGGGGGAGTAAGAAGGGAGAAGGTGGAAGCTGAACTCTGGCTTGCTTGCACAAAACTTATGGCTTGAGAAGTTTCACTTTTCCCATTCAACTTTGAAGAACATACCATTGACCATATTAAGAACAAAAAAACCAGATCATTCAAAGAATTCACAGGATGAAAAAAAAAAAGAAAGAAACACCATTAGAATCACAGGATGAAAATTAGAACAAGAAGGAACATTAAATGTCATATTTAAAACCCTCTTGCTATATTACAAATGAGGACCTGAAGTCCAATGTCTTCTAGTTCATATATATATACACTTTACTATATGTGTATATGGGCATTGTGGATAGAGTACTGGATCTGGGGTCAGGAAGACCCATCTTCCTGAGTTCAAAACTTTTCTAGTATAATCTAGTATAATTAGAAAATATTTTCCAGGACAGTTTGGTCAATTCACATCTGCAACAACAGTGCATTAATGGGTCCGTGACTTTTTCAATATTTACCATTTTTGTCTTTTGTTATCTGTGTCAATTTGATGGGTCTAAGACAAAACTTCAAAGTTTTTTTCATTTTCTCTGTGTGTATATGTATATAAGGAGATGGGCTTTGGACAAAACAAACAAACAAAAAAACTGTGTCTGTCTATACTTTTATACAATTACTCACTGAAAAGCCATACATGACTGCCAATTCTAGTTCAGAAAAACAGCCATGAGGTTTAGCTGTAAGCAAGAATGAAGAAGGAATATTTATTACCTTTCAACTTGCATAGGAGAATCAAACAAATTAGTATCTCCCCTCACTCAAACACATATTTTAATGAGATATTAAAGCTGGATATCTTCATTAACATTTACTAGTCTTCCTGCAGTATATTAATTTTATTTCTTAAAGGCATCTCATGAATACTTTGCATTATTATAATAAAACAGAAAATTGGTGAATCCTTTTACAACAATATTATATTTAAAGCTCAGACAGGAGTGGGCTTATATATGTTAGAAAAAAAATTTCTTTGAAGGTATCTCATAGAAAAGCATTCATATTCTAATACATAAAATGTCTTCCCCTCCCCCCCAACAATTAGGACATTTTTTAAGTTTACATATCACTAATTACCCTCACAAAAGATAATCAGCTCCAGGAAACAGGTCAATATTCATCCTTTCAGCTTGTTTGACACCTAACTAGATAGATTGAAAGAAGAAGCAGATTAGAGATGGAGATGTTAGCTCTTTTTTTCTAGTGTGCTGATTACTTGTCAATTGAAGCTTATCTTTTTTTGGAAGGCTTTCTAGGCTTTAACTTGGTAAATCCTTTCAGGGATTTTAATTTCCCTTCCTTATTAGACACTCTAGCTTTTTTTAAGGCTATATATGATAAATGTAATAAATAATATCTAATAGGTATAAGCCTGCTGTACTGATCAGAAATTAAGATCATTCCAGTCTAGTCACTGTAAACAGAAGCTCAGCATAAATGAAAATAACTAGAATAACTTCAGGCTGACATCATAAAATATTTTCCAAAGAGAAAGAAAGAAAAATAAGGAATCTGTTATATTAGTAAATTAAGGACTATTTCATTGGCTTGTAGTGAATAACAAGTATGACGGGAGGCACATTTTACATTGCATTTCATCAATCCTCCTCAATTGGTTCTTCAAAAGTATACAGCTTTGTTCAATTACTCTGAGTATCAAATCCTTATCATTTTCTAATACTTTAAGCAATAGAGGCTAATCTGGGTTTATATTGCTTGAAAAAAAGCCCTATGACAACAAATGACATTTCTGATTCTCTGTTTCCTGCCATATCTATTTCTCCTGACGTTCCTTCATTCTTTTGGTCATGGCTTGTTATTGTTCGGTGGTTCAGTTGTGTCTGACTCTGTATTACGTATTCTTTGTGATGGGAGTTTTCTTGGCAGATATCCTGAAGTGGTTTGCCATTTCCTTCTCCAGGGTACCACCATGGCAGTATATCCTAAAACACATTGTGTGACACCCTTGTTTTCCACAGAGTGATCCAGATAGTTCTTTGAGAAAATTGTTACATTAACATACCCCCTTCTTAATTACAAAATATGAAAAGAAATTATACATTAATATAGTTATTATAAGTAGCATTGGGGGGGTAATGAAATCAGACTTTCATCTATTTTCCCATTTTGAAATTCCCTTTTAATCACAGTGGAATTTCATATTCTATGGCTGACATTCTTATATTTCAAGACAATTGTAGGGTAACGGAGGGAACACTAAATCTACAGTAAGAGCTAGGTTTTAGTCATCATTCAATTGGCCACCCATGGTTCCAAGTACAAATCACCCCACCTTTCAAGGCCTCATGTTCTCAAAGAGTCCTATTATTCAAGTTGCCTACAAAATTCTGGAGAGGAATGGCCCACATTATATGTATTTGATATACAATATAATATAATATAACAATATGACATAATACAATATAATTAATATAATATAGCATAGGATAACATATAAGACATTAAATTAATTGTATATTATATAACTTATATAATAAAAATACACTATATATATTCAAAGTTACAATAACCAGAAGAAAATAGAAAAGAGGTTGTTCATAATCTTAATCTTGAGAACTGGCTCAGGTAAAAAAAAAAAAAGGAAATAATTTTTGTCATTGTTTGATATCTTGAGATACATTAAGTTATACTTTTGTTTTCCAAGTAATAAATAATCAATCTAATTTGTATATATTCATAAACATATTTTAGCATGAAAAGATAGTTATAGAAATGTTTCATAAAGAGATCTGAGTCATTTTCTGACATTTAAAAAATAGTTCAATATGAAGAATTATTAGCCTTCCTTATATAGAGATTCCAAACAATGACAGTTTGCCTTCTTCATATAATTCCCTGCAATTTCAATGTGAATATAACTTAAAAGAAAATGGAATTTTTCCGAATATTATCAGAAATATAAATATGCTTGTAAATGCGGTTTTTACAATATTTCTACTTTCACTGTTTGCATAGAACTAAATTAATATGCATTTTTAAAATCTATTATTTCATTTTTTAATTTTACATACACGTATATATTCACACACATATATACATACACATATGCATATATACATGTACCTTCGTACGTAAACATGTGTATATGTACACACATACATACCTATACATGTATGTACATGTGTGTACATATGTAGGTATATATGCATGCATATATTGTGTATTGTATATGTGTGTGTTTCAAACACAACACAATACTTTCTTTTCACATGCCCTGCAACCAGCACAAACCTTCTTTTGTATTAAAGAAAATTAGTTGAGCAAAAATTAACTAGCAAAGTAATCAATTTTCTGTATCCACAATCCAATACTACTTTCCTGAAGGGAGGAGGAAATTACATAACCTTTTAAAAAGAGAACAATTTCATATTCTGCAGACTAAGCTTAAGATTAAGAGCCTAATGGCTTGAATTCAAATCTCTGCCCCGCTACATACAATGCTATCTATGTGACTCCACACAAGTTAATTCACTCCTCTGGACTATAGTTTCTACATCTTGAAATTAAGGAGTGTTAGATATCTAACCTTCATTCTACTCTAAATCTAATGATCCTAGGATATTAAATATTTGAGAAGAGATTTTGTATAATCATAATGAACACAAATAAGAAGTGTAATTGCAATTATATCTAGAAACACTACAGACTCCATGAAAAAATACTTTCAAATATTTAATAAATAAGTGTTTATAAATTATGTTATATATGCTAACGTTAGTCACTACAAATGAAACATTATTTGCCTTCACGAGCCTTATAGCTTAACCTTGTTGGAGGGAGGCTTTATTCATTAGCTAAACTTAAGAAAGTGATGGAGAAGAGAATAATAAGATACATAATATAAATTAATCTTAAAAGTGAATACTTTTCTTTTTCCTGGAGAGTCTGTGGTTAAATATTTGCCAGCATACCCAGTTTCCCTAAATTCTAGGATTGATCAAATGAGACATTAGATGTAAAAATCTTTGCAATCCATGAATTGATATGTAAATTCTAGCTTTTGTTATTCTGTAGGGAACATAGTGTATAAACTCATAAGTATGTAAAATTAATCATGTAAAAATAAATATAAAATAAATAACAAACTTAATAACTGGTTGGATATGAGGGGTAATTGAGCTTGAAGAATTGAGAGTGTCTCCAGTTTTGAAAACCTGTGTTACTAGAAGGATGGAATTGCTCCATACAGAAATAAGACATCTTCATTCAGATTTTCTTCATTCAGAGGTTCTGAATATCAAAAATCAAGTACAAGAAAACATGGAGCTCACAATAAGACAGCAAAGCAAACTACCTTTCAGAGGATATACAAAATAAAATGAAAGGCATGGGGGAGATGGTAGAAACAGGTCAGGTGGAAGTGGGTATATCTTTATGAGATCTCATAGGGAATAGGGCATATTTTCCAAACCAGGAAAATTGATTCTATTTTTGTAGAAATGTTATGTAGTTCTAGTAGGGTTAGGAATTAGGAGAATGGAGTGAAGAGCCTGGCCCTGAAAACTGGTGCTGATTTATGCTAGTTAGGGGAAAGGGAGGGCAGTGGAAAGGGAAGCAAGATTCCTGGGGAATTGGAGACTAATTGATTTTCAAACTCTTTGGCAGAGGGAAGAGGGAAGAGACACCATATTTTGATAGGGTGAATCAGGGAAATATAAGCATGTGGGGTGTGTTTATATTTGTGCTTGTTTGTGTGTGCATGTGTGTCTGTGTGGTTTGTGTATTGGGGGTAGGAGTGGAAGTGGGCTTCTTTGTTCATCAGGTAAAAGTGGCTTCTGTACTCCCTATTTGAAATTTTGCAAGAGGAGTGAATATGGGTGTCAGGTAGAGAAGGACAATGGATTCCATTTTAGATATTTTTATTTTAAAATACCTATGGAATATACAGGTTAATGTGTCCATTAGATGATTGCTATTGTGGGTCTGGATCTTGGGAGAGAAGCTGGGCAACTAGATAAGGGAGTATAATGCATGGTGCAGGCTAATAGATGATATATATGTTTCATATGCTAAGTAGTATGATGAAAACACTAATCAGACTTATGCTTCTCAAAGCATGTATTCAAACTTGAGTTTTCCCTTTTTTCCTTATATTTATTTACTTATTTTAAATTTTCAACATTCACTTACACAAGATTTTGAATTCTAAATTTTCTTCCACTCTCTCCCCTTCCCTTTCCCAAGATGGCATGCAATATGATAGAGGCTATACATATACCTTCATATTAAACATATTTTCACATTAGTCATGTTGTTAAGAAGAATTAGAACAATAGGAGAAACCACAAGAAAAAAGAAACAACAGCAATAAAGGAAAAGCAAATAGTATGCTTTGACTTGTATTTAGATTCCACAGTTCTTTTTTTCTGGATGTGGATAGCATTATCCATTGTGAATCTTTTGGAGTTCTCTTAGATGCTTACATTGCTGAGAAGAGCTAAGTCTATCAAAGTTAGTCATCATACAATGTTGCTATTACTGTGTACAATGTTCTCCTGATCCTGCTCATTTCACTAAGCATCAGTTCATGTCAGTCTTTCAGGTTTTTTTCTGAAATCTGACTCTTTATCCTTTCTTATGGAACAATGCTATTCCATCACATCCATATGCCACAACTTGTTCAGCCATTCCCTGATTGATGGGCATCCCCTCAACTTCCAATTCCTGGCCACCACAAAAAAGGACATTTTTCCTGGAGAGTTCATTGTTAAATATTTGTAAGCATACACAGTTTCCCTAAATTCTAGAATTGTTCAAATTTTTACAATTTCACATTTTTACAATCTCTTTGGAATATAGTGGTATTGCTGGGTCAAACGGTATTTACAGTTTTATAGCACTTTGGACATAGTTCCAAATTGCTCTCCAGAATGGTTGCATCAGTTCACAAGTCCACTAACAATGCATTAGTGTTCCAATTTTCCCATATCTTCTCCAACATTTTCATTTTCCTATTTTGTCATGTTAGCCAGTCTGATGGGTCAGACTTGTTTTGATTTGTATTTCTCTATCATTAGTGGTAATAAAACTTTATTTTAAAATGTGCAAACTATATAAACATTAGTTTCCTCTAAAAAAACAAACAAAAAAACTAGGTACCAGTTTCTTTGAAGTCCTGCTAAGTATCTTTCATACAGGTTATTGAAACACGTTTCCCATTCAGTCCAACCAAAGGCCATATATGTCAATAGAAGGTGGTTATCTGGCAAGTTAATTGGCAAGACCTGTAGGGAATACTAGCTGCTTAAGTATCAAGTGCCAGGAAATAAATAACAGTCTCTTATAAAACAAAAAAGAAAGAGAATATCCTATTAGAGAGGGAGTTCAGCTATATAGAATGATTAAGACAGAAGTCAAAAAAAAACTATACTAGTATGTTTCCTATTCTAATGATTTCCAAAGAGGCAGGATCATGTAGTAGATAGAAGGCCAGTCTTGGCATCAGGAAGACCTGCATTTAAGTGGACAAATTATGCCCCAAGAAACTCTCAAGAATATTAGTAACTTTTTTTGTAATAGATATAAGGAGTCTGAACTGTAATATTAAACAAAACAAGTTTCCTAGATTTACATATAGAGTAAAAAAAATCCCAATATATAAGCCCCTATATTAAAATATAAGACTGTTTTACATTGTCAAGATCAGATGATATTATAGTTGATTTGTTATTTTCCTTCTTTTTCTTGTTAATTTTCTTTTTCCTTTTCTTCCTCTTCCTTCTCTTCTTCCTCCTCACTTACATTATTCTTCCTCCTCCAACACCCAGGCAATTTTACCCTTAACATGGCACTGACTGTAAAGCCAAGCATGAGCAGATTTTCAGAGGACTGCTGCTCTGAACAGCTTCAAAGTTCTGATTACACAGTATAGTGAACTCTCTTTTTATTCAGTAACAAACTAAGACAAAACATTCACAAAAATCAAAGTACAGCATTCACAATGTTATGACATAACAACTTATCACTAAAATGGCCACATAGTTTTCACAAAGTGGCCACATAGTTTTAAACATAGTACATTCATAAGTAACTCAATCATTTGGTAATTTATTAATTTAGTAAGTCCTTAATTCAATCATACTTAAGGATGCTTGCCTCCTTAAGGGACACGAGGTACAATTATTCAGTAAGTCCTTAATTCAATCATCATTAAGGAGGTTTGTCTCCTTAATGGACACAAAGTACAACGTTAAAGCTTTTCACCCTTAGGTCATAGTAAATCATAATCCTTTCAGTCAGAATCAGGTACCCAAGAAAAGATCTTTTCATCTTGACTCAAGACTGGCTCTCAGCTTCCATGGTTCCTCTTCCATGGTCCCAGCTCCTGCCTGAATCTACACAACTGTCACCTGGGTGCAAAGGCAGGCAGCTCCCAGTTCCTTGTCTAACTCCTTGTCCAGCATCTCATCCAGTTCCTTGCCCAGTTCCCATTCCATATTGAACTTCACAATGTCTAGTACACCTCAAGTCCTTCACAGTTTCTGTTCCTGGGAAGACAAAGCTTAACAAAGCCGCAATAACATTCACACATTGCCGGCACCATCATCAATTCACTTTCTGCCTGTGAAATCAACACCGTCCCAACAAGTCTGAGGAATCAACACAAATCATTAGGACCTCTGAAAACATCAGTAAGACCCTCCTCCAGGATTTCTGTAAACATACAACAAGAAAATCCTCTTTCTGGGCTTTTGAACCAGCAGTAAGGTCTCAGGGCTTCTATAACAACAACAACATCCTCTATCAGCAGACAAATCTGACAAAGTAATATCAAAACAAACAGACAAAGTACTGGCACCATAGCCATGCTTCCTGCGAGTTATCCTCTCTTCTCATTTTTCAGTTCTCAATTCTCTCCTCAGTTATCAGTTAGTTCTCAGTTCTCCATTCTGCCACCATGAGTTCTGTTCTCCATTTTCTTCTCAATTTGTAGCAGTTCTCAGAAGTTTTCAGGATCCTAGCAGTTGTCTCTCTCTCAGAAATTCTCAAACATCCTCAGGATCCCAGTAGTTCTCTCTCAGAAATTCTTGCTCTCTAGCTTAGACTTTTCCTTATATATGGTATTAGCTCCTCCCTGTTATGCCCCTTCCTGTTACATCAGTAAATTCCTGCCACTGTGAGATTCATAAATTCTGGATCTTAATACTTGATAAAGTCACAAACTTGAAACAAGGTGTTTACTTCTTTGCTCGACATTACACTGACAGAAATTGATTTTGATTATTAGCCTTATACTGTCTTACCTTTGGTCTTTTATGGAAGAGAAGCCTTAAAAACAGATGAGACAGAAGCAATGGAGAAGTACCTACCAGGATATGTGGCTGTCAGAGAGACTCAGGACCTGAAAATATTTAGGCTTGTCCCGATTAGCAGAGCTCTTAGAGAATATTTCATTTGTGCTGCGGAAGCCCTGTGGTTTTTCATTGCTTCCCATTTCCCCAGTTCTCTTCCTCTCTACTGGAACTGATTCCATACCTTTGAACCTTAGGCTTCTCAAGTACATTTTGAAATAGAGGATTATCTTGATTCTTAAAAACGTGTCTATCTTTCTTTGTTTAAACATTTACTTTGTTGAAAGAGAGAGAAAGACAGAGAGACAGAGACAGAGAGAGACAGAGACAGAGAGAGACAGCGAGAGAGACAGACAGAGAGAGAGAGACAGAGAGAAAGAGAGAGAGAGAGAGAGAGAGAGAGAGAGAGAGAGAGAGAGAGAGA